>NW_007747433.1:6472-6734 GCF_000696425.1 Galeopterus variegatus
GGATGGATAACAGAAAACCTCCTGGGGACATGTCAGCTCCAGGATGATGTAGAGGAGATTCCGTCTCTTTCCAGGACTTAACTAAAGCGTTGGCCCTCCCATGGCAGTCTGCTCCATCTTTGCTTCCAGCTGTCTTCATCGGTGGGTACTGCAGCCTCTTCTTCCCTTCACCAGCAAGACTTCAGGACTGGTCAGGGGGCCGGCAGAAGGTTTCTTATCCCTAAACTCTCAAAATAAAGAAATGGAAACCTTGTCCTCCTGT
>NW_007747433.1:8303-10489 GCF_000696425.1 Galeopterus variegatus
TTGTGATACTTCTTCTAGAGTATCTGGCTTTTGGATGGGTCTTCATCTCACCTCTCCCTGCTTGCTGTCTGTCCTATTTTGTCTTCATTTTCCAGTCTGTTTTGTGCATCGGTTTCTGTTGTTGTTTTTGGCCACCTGTCTTTCCTTTCTGCATCCCACCCCAACTCAAACTCTACACAATCTTCTCATTCTGTCTAACAGGAGCCTATTAATGGCCTGTCGTGGGCTTCTGCTCCCACAGAGCTGTCTTACCATTCATCTGGTCTCTTCTGGCTGTTCTGGCCTCAGGAATCCAACTGATATGAAGGAGCCCACAGTAGGGTCCTTTTATCCTGGCTTCAGCCTAGGTGGGAGGAGGCCAGAGGGGTTTCCCCACCATTGCCTGCTGTCCTGATGTCTCACTTGGCTCCCCAAAATACTTGCCAAACTCCCTGTGCACTAAAAATTCCAGTTTTGCAGATTTTGGATGAATAACAACATTTCCATCACCTCTTGAAGGATTTCCTATGTGCATGTGATGGGTGGGCTGGAAGGATATTAGCTTGGATGCATTTTCCTGGGTCCTTCAGTAGAATTGTGTGACTATGAGGGAGACAAGAAGAAAAAAATCCCTGCACTGGGTTTCTGGAATTGTGGCTTTTTCTAAGGACTGTAGGGCTGGACCTTAATGCACTTCATGTTCCATGCTAGTGTGTACTCCTCAAATTTTACACGAAGTAAAGTCAATAAAGTTACCATCCACACCACACACACCATCTCTAGAACAGATGTTTGGGGTCAAAAAAAGTGAAGGGCATTTACCCAAAGACCATTGAGCACCTACTAGGGGCCAGGCCTGTGAGTGGGCAGGATACAGTGATGACTGAGACCCAGTGCAGGTCCAGGAAAAGCTCACAGCCTACGAGGAGACAAATGCACACCTGCAGAGTAGAGGGACAGTGCTACATGGCAGACATTGATCAGTGCACTACACATTTGCCAAGTGGGAGATTAGGTGGAAGAGGATTCTCTCACAGGAATGCTGTGCAGGGGATTCTTCAGAACTGTCGTGTGCTTCAGAGCCTGACTTAATCCTCCCCCACCAGCTTCGCACCATTCTGTTCCCCACTGCCACACACGAAGAGATATTGCACTCTCCTCTCCCCTTCTTCAGGACTATTGACACACAGGATCTTGCTTTATGTTCTGTGTATCCGAGGGGTAAGAGGAGAGCCTCCCTCTTGGTCACTGACCCTCTTTCTTTGTCCCATGGGTCTCTTTTGTCCCTGGGGCTTCTTTCCTGCATACAAGCCTGTGATCTCGGAGTCCTGGGCACCACCTTTTCCTTTCTGGTAGAATTTCTTGGGAAAGTCTCAAAAGTGTGGGCAGATAAAAGAGTGCCTCAAACAGAGTCTAAATTCTCAAGGAATCTGCATCTCAAATTTTGGCAAAGGCTCACATTGAATGGAAATCAATATCCTGAAATCATATTTTATTATTGATAGTATGCTACCAATAAGTATAATGATGTCTAACTCAGAAGAAATTGTAAACACTTAGAGCCTTATAATCATAGGAAATAACAAGTATTTCAATTTACTTACATACTGTTACAATGACATACGAGAGTAGTCAATAAATATATTTAAGCATATTCATGTGATACACTAAAATAAAATTTAATGGACAAGTGGACTGGAAATTTAAGTTGACTTAGAAGAATACAATGTCAAATTTTCAAATGTAAAAGAAGAGGTTAGGTCAATCTCTTTTAAGAACCTAGATAAAAATGTCTCATACAAAATTTTGGTCAACCCATTAAGCAAGATATAAAGAAAAGATACATGACAACCACGCTGAGTTCATTTCAGGAATAAAAGGTTGGTTTAACATTTGAAAATAAATCTTTGAGATATACTGCATTAATAGAAAAGGGGAGGAAAACTATAAGAATATCACAGTAGATGCAGGAAAAGTACTTGCTAAAATTCTACAAGAATTCAAGACAATTTTTATTAAACTAGAAATAGAAGGGAATTTCCTTAGAGGGGTAACTATAAAAAAAAAATATATAGTGACCATTATTCTTAATAGTAGAATAGTTGAAAGTTTTCCCCAGAGATTGGACTTGAGATAAAGATACTTATTATCTTCAGTACTATTCAGAATCCTATAGGAAGTTCTAGCCAGAGCCATAAGTTAAGAAA
>NW_007747433.1:11076-12427 GCF_000696425.1 Galeopterus variegatus
TTATCTTCAGTACTATTCAGAATCCTATAGGAAGTTCTAGCCAGAGCCATAAGTTAAGAAAAAAGTAAAATGCCTGAAGACTAAAAGAAAAGAATAAAATCGCCATTATTTGCAGAAAACATGACTGTGCAAGTCAAAAATAAAAAATACTTTAGATAAACTATTTGACTTGAAAAGTTAATTTATTAAGGTCACTGGATACAAGATCAATACACAAAAATTAATTGCATTTTTTTAAATTAAAAAAAGTTTTTAAAATTTTTATTGATTATATATATTCATGGGGCATAGAGCTGACCCTCACCATCTGTGCCGAAGATGTCACAATTGGATCAATACTATCAGCATGCCCACCACCTCAAATTGCAATTACTCTCTGTGTCCGCCTCCCAATCTCTCCCCAGCCCCCCTCCCCCAGCCCTCACCCCTGGTAAAAATTTTTATGTGAAATCTAGTGGTTTCATTTATTTATTTTTTTGGTGGCTGACCTGCCACCAAAAAAAAAAAAAAATCTTTACATCACCATTAAGAAGATAGAAAATAAAACTTTAAAACACTACAAAATTTATAATGCCATAAAATATCCAAATATATGAACAAATCTAGTAAAATGTGTACAAAATTTCTAAAATCTGTAGAACATTATTGAGAGAAATTAAAGGAGATTTAAATAAAATAAAGATATATAAATATATCACATGTTCTTAAGTTTGAACAGAATCTTTTTGTTTATTCTGGTTACCTAGATGTTCCCTTAGAGATTTTGATACAATTTGAGGGAGGCAGACATCTGCATTGGAAGTAAAAAATGGTAGTCTGTTTTTCTTTTTTGTTATACATACATGTGGGGTACAATGTTGATTTTCAATAATTGTGTAGAATGTGTCATGGTTAGATCAGTATATTTAGTTTATTCATCATTACAATACACAATCATTCTTTGTGTCCATTGACCAATTCCTCATTAGCCTCCTTTCCTCTCCCCCTACCCTCCCCTTTTGCACTTCTAGTTTTCTAAAAGTTCAGCATATTACTGTGATTGTTGCTTGTTTCTTTCTTTCTCTCTGTCTCTCTTTATTGTTCATTTCTTTATTTATGGATTTAGCTCCCAGCTTTGAGTGAGATCATGTGGTATTTCTCTTTCTGTACCTGGGTTGTTTCACTTAGGATAACTTTCTCCAAGTTCATCCGTGTTCTTGCAAATGGCAGAATTCCATCCCTTTTTTTTTGCTGAGTAGTATCCCATTGTGTATATATACCACCATTTCCTTATCCAGTTGTCCATCGACAGACATTTAGGTTGGTTCCATCACCTGGCTATTGTAAATAGAGCTGCAATAAACATGGGAGT
>NW_007747434.1:0-967 GCF_000696425.1 Galeopterus variegatus
ATTGTGCTAAGTGTTTTGATGGAAAAATGCAGAGTTCTCTAAGAGAGCTGTACTCATTCTCACAGTTATTTCTGTCTTCTTGTTATACTGCTTCTCAGTGACTTTTCTGTTTTTCATCAATAATAAAATCTATCTCATTCTAAAGCACAGCTGTCCACCAGAATAGCTTATTTGGGGATAAGCATATTTAAATATATCTAATAGTATCTCTTGCCTTTGTTCTGGGTTTGTTCCAGACACTTGGGGGATGAATATAGATTTTGAGCATAGAATGTGAAGCCTCAAATACTCAAGGAATGGCATTCTCGAAAGCAGACCCTGTAAGGACCCTGGTCTCATGTACATTGACAAGTCATTCCTAACACGGCATGTTTTCATTGTACAGACACCATCTCACACAACTGCTGAAGCAGCAGCATAAGTCTATACTGCAGATGGCCACAAAGGTCACTGGTATCAGGGGAATTTTTTTTGCTGGTATTTTGATTTATTGGTTATTTTATATATATCGCTTATGACAACAGCATTCACAAAACAGCAATAGAAAGTGCACACTACTCCATTACTACCAAATATCTGTTGATATTTGTACTAAACAGATATAGATGATGTAAAAAATATATAAATAGTTAACCTATGAGGGCGTGAACAAATCTCTTCAAGTAACATATGCTTTTAAAACAGCCCTGATAGCCTAAGTGCAATGTGGAACAATTCTTGCATACAATAGAATAGTATACAAGATGCCATTATATACAAGAATTGTTCCTTTACTTAAAACTTTCTTCCAATTTATCTCTTCAACTAGTAATAGTCCACGCAGGAGCATGTAGAGAGCAATTTCTCAACCTTTACATTGAGAAAAGTGTGCTGTTAGCTACAGTATAGTTGTGAAATTAAAGATGGAGGTATATATAGCCTAAAAGTTCTTTTTTTTTTTTTTTTTTTTTTTTTTTTTTTTTTTTTC
>NW_007747434.1:1013-3572 GCF_000696425.1 Galeopterus variegatus
ATATACAAGAATTGTTCCTTTACTTAAAACTTTCTTCCAATTTATCTCTTCAACTAGTAATGGTCCATGCAGGAGCATGTAGAGAGCAATTTCTCAACCTTTACATTGAGAAAAGTGCTGTTAGCTACAGTATAGTCGTGAAATTAAAGATGGAGGTATATATAGCCTAAAAGCTCTAAACTCAGCCTTTTGCACAATCTTACAGAATATCTTAAAACTGGATTTGAAGGGAGAAATAAACCACTTATAACTAATTTCTAATTTGGTTGAATTTAAGACTTTTGGTTTATCATTTTAAGTGTGTTTGATGTGCATGATGTTTTCCCTATATATAAGAGAATTCCAAGAATTCATGATATCATTTTATAATTCTAAATGCTTGACTCAGTTTTAGAAACTAAAAAATAGGCAGCTGATACTCAAATTTTAAAAATGTTCATAGCATATAAATGGAAAACACTGTCATGTTTTATTAATATATTTAATTATTTAATGTGAGAAAATACTATTTGCATAATTTTTACTTTAAATTCAAAGGAGAGAAAATATTTTATTTCAGTTAATTTGTCTTCTCAGTTACTCACGTTTAGGGAGATGTCATACCTTTTTCATGCAAAAGCAATACCTGGTCTTCTTAACAATTCTATTTCTCAGTATCACTGAATAAATGTGGATTCTGATTGTTTATAAAAGGTTAGCAATTTCAGAACAGATATTTAGGTCATTGAGTATCCATCCCCATGAGATTCCAAATACCTTCCACTTTCAGTAAGTATTTATATGTTGACATATCATACACATTCTCACATAGAAATGTATAGTGCAAGCTAAATTTTAAAATGCCCAGTCTTAGACCAGGACCCTTGTTATATTATGTTAAACCATATCAGATTTTATCAGTTGACAAATTTGACCCATAAAAACATAATTTCACATGGTTAAAACTACTATATATTTCTCTGTACTAGTAAATAAAATTCACTTTTTAAAATGACTTATTTGATTAAAAACAAAACAAAACATAAACAAATAGAACAGTAAACCTCTCAACAAATATCTGTAGGTCATTTGAAATTAAAACACCCAGTATAAAATAAAATGGCTATTTATAAATTAGAATTTTAATATTCTTTGACCCCAGATTGCTAATGGCCAGCAATTAATTTCATGAAATTAATATTTTAATGATTGTTATCTAAAGTTTTCACAATGTCTCCATAATTTTTATATTATTGTATTAAATTTTTTTGGAAGACTCAGAGCTCATTTTTAATGTATTAATTGTGCATTGTAGCTAAAATTGTACTCAAATCATTTATAGTATCAGAAAAAATCCTTATGGTTTAATGCTTCATGTTTGGAATATTAACAATCAATGGTATTCAATTTACTAATTCATTTTTATTTGCCAGCTAAAAGTGGGCAAGCCTTAAGATCAGAAGGTTATTTATTTATTTATATAATAATTATTATTATTTTCTCACTCAAATAGAAAATTGTATGCAGAAGCTCAAGGGGATCAGCCCTTCCACAGTGACACAATGCCACCCTTCATTACCACTCAGAGCTGGGATCAAATCAATCTTTAAAAACTGGTCACTACAAACAAACTGACACATTTTTGTCAATAATTTGCTATATTACATCTTAACTATTAAAGACTGAGATTAAACACTCTGTCTTTTTATTTCCATCAGGCTCGACCTATTATGATTTGGTTATCTCTATTTCATGGTGAAAAGTAGTAATGCAGTTTTTGGAATAGTCATACCACAGATTATCTTTTCCAAGCAATCTTTTGTTCTCTCTTAAATAATTTTATTTTTTAGCGTGTCTCAATAAGAATAAAATACTTTTGAGGGGAAGGAGAATCATTCCTGCATCTTCCAGTGCCTTTTCCAGGGCTCCTTACCCAGTGAGTTTTCCAAAAACAGATGGTTGACTGCTTGCTTTCTGGAACACAGCATTTTACTCTCTCCAACACAAAACCATCAGGGGGACAGACTGCATCAACGTTTCCATCAGCCACAGCAACTGATAATTTCAAAGCACTCATTTTGCAAATGGTTAGAACTGACACTTTTGAATATCAATGTTTAAGACAATTATTCAAGTTTGAACTATTAGCCATCTACTTGGATATGTATGTGAACCAAAACGCTGGCAAATCTAAAAATGTGAGAAAAATCTTCCCTTGTCAGCCACCATTAACTGGATGACACTTGGGGAAAATGGCATAATTTCTCTTCCTTCTGTAAATTGGCATTTCAAATGTCAAAAGATTATCTTCTGAAATATTTTGCCATGGAAATCTGTGCAATGCCATCTGTTAATGGGCTTAAATCAACACAACTTGGAAGAATCATAAGAGATTTAGAAGTAAAGATAAAATACACATAATATATACAAATATATAAATATTCTGTTTCTAGCTAGTAACACTAAGAGGTAAGTGTGATTACGCTTATTTTCTTCAGATGAAAATAAGATATATATAACTATATATCTATCTATATCTATATCTATATCTATATCTATATCTATATCTATCTATCTATC
>NW_007747434.1:4579-5958 GCF_000696425.1 Galeopterus variegatus
CCTTCTCTCTCTCAGTGTCTCTCTCTTTCTCTCTTTGCTCTCACTTGTTGCTTTGCCCCCCATGGATTTGTCACCCCACTTCCCCTGGGTGATGGAGCCACAAAGGATTACTCAAAGGCCATCCCTTCTGAGCAGTGAGAAGCCCTGAAGTGGTTAACTTCCCTGGAACCCTCAAGGGAGAGCCATCCCTTCCTTGGGAAATTAACCCTGAATTGGGATTCTCTCCCTGCATTTATTTTCCAGACCAGGAAGTTACAGGAAGAGAACTTAGGTGGGGTTATAGCTTAACAGTATAGGCTGGTAACTTTCAGTGAAACAAGACAGATGACATTCCAGTAAGGCAATTAAGTGATCCATTAACAAAAGCTTGATCTTAGCAAACATTCCCTTCTTACAGCAATTTCTCAGTATCTTTACATATCAATCAGTAACTAGTCTGTCCTTGAGCCAGCAACCTTGCTGTGCCACAAATCTTTATCTTACACTAGAGACTTTACAGCCTGAGGAAAATTTCCTATCCTCCACAAGGTCAATATTTGAAACTGCAAAGCCCTGGAAAACCAGGCCTTGTGAAGTACATTTGCTTTATGAGTCCTCTACACTCACTTATGAGTGAGTACATGCAGTATTTTTCTTTCTGTGTCTGGCCTATTTCACTCAACATAATTTTCTCCATGTTGCTGCAAATGGCAGAATTTCATTATTTTTTATGGCTGAGTAGTATTCCATTGTATATATATATATATCACATTTTCCTTAACCAGTCATCCATCTATGAACATTTAGGTTGGTTCCACATTTTGGCTATTGTAAATAGAGCTTGATAAACATGGAGTGCAGGTATCCCTTCAACATAATGATTTCCATTCCTTTGGGTATATTCTCAGAAGTGGGATTGATGGATCATACGGTAGGTCTATCTGTAGTTGTTTGAGAAAGTTCCACACAGTTTTCCACCAACAGTGCAGAAGAGTTCCCCTTTCTTTGCATCCTCACCAGCATTTGTTATTGTCTGTCATTTTGATAACTGCCAGTTTAACTGGGGTGTGATGTTATCTTAATGTGGTTTTGATTTGCATTTCCCTGACAATCAGTGATGTTGAGCATTTTTCATGTATCTTTTAGCCATTTGTATGTCTTCCTTTGAAAAATATCTATTTGGCTACTTTGCCAATTTTTAAATTGGATTATTTGTTTTTTTACTGTTGTTTGAGTTCCTCATATACTCTGTATATTATTCCTTTGTCAGATATATAGTTTGCAAATATTTTCTCCCATTCTCTGGGTTATCTTTTCATCCTGTTGACTGTTTTCTATGCTGTGCAGAAACCTTTTAGTTTCATATAAGCCCTTTTGTTTATTTTTCCTTTCGTTCCCCA
>NW_007747434.1:7078-8133 GCF_000696425.1 Galeopterus variegatus
TATTTTGATGGGGATTGCACTGAATCTGTAGATTGCTTTGGGTAGTATAGACATTTTCACAGTGTTAATTCTTCCAGTCCACGAACAAGGAATGTCTTTCCAATTTTTGGTGTCCTCTATTTTTAATGGCTTTAAATAATCAATAAACAGATTGCTTTGGCAGCAACATGGTGGGGATCTTGTTACTGGACATTATATCAGGAGAGGTGACATTTAAGGGAAGAAGGAAGAAAGTAATATTCATTGAATACCAATTGTGGTCAGGCGTTGTGCTAGATTTTTGACATATAAATTCTCATTTAAGTCACAATGGGTTAGGTAGTCTAATGATCACTACTTACAGATAAAGAAACAGTGAAGATGACCTGGGTCATAATAGAGCTGGAGTTCTCATCAAGTCTCTATGGCTCTAAAGCCTTTCTTTCTTATCCTAAGTTCCACTGTCTGGTGGTGTGACCTTGGATAAGTAAGTTGTGTATTGATTTATAGCATCACTTCCCAGAAAAAGGATTTGAAGTAGATGAATCTCTCTGGATTACACTTTTTCTGTCAAAAAGTGAAGATTTAAACTTGATAATCCCTTAAATAATGTGGTTTGATAAATTCCATATAGACTAGAGCTCCCCCAAAGTGCCCAGATTAAGTGGTATATACATCTTTCATGCTATATGATATGCATCTAATCATGAAATATGCATTTCTCTGAAACTCTTAATTCTTTTTACATTTTCAAAATTTGTTAAATTCAGTGTCATAAGACTATATAATGACCTGCATTTAGTAGAAAACAATATGTAACAGTATTCACTGCTGCTTGTCAAAGATAAAAATCTCTTTCCACGATTCTAATCTTTTGAAGCCCCACAAATCACTGACAGTGCCTAAATCTACGCTCTCTCTAGTTCACATACCCTTTTAAAGGCTTGTTTCACAATTTCAGGGAATTAAAATGTGCCTCGAAGGGTCCTACATCTTTTACAGTCATGTCAAATACAGCAAAAAGCTAAAGCTGTTGTTAAGCCACACTTTGATCACAGAAAATTCCTTCACACTTA
>NW_007747434.1:9182-10285 GCF_000696425.1 Galeopterus variegatus
GGCGGGAGTGCTGCTGCGCTCCCAAGCGGTGCACTCTCCAGTGCGCCACCGGGCCGGCCCTCAAGTATCTTTTCTAATGGAGTTATTATTATTCTTATCTTAAAGAAGAAGAAAGGACATGAGAAGACAAAAGATTCCAGTTCTATCCCTGGCTTTGCCACTCACTCTGATGCCCTGCCAAATTCCTGGCATTCCCTTGAGTTCTGATTCTTTTGTAAATGAGGGATTTGCTGTGAGGTACTTAAATCCTCTAAGCCACCTTCAGCTATAAAATTCTACAATGATCAAAAACAAGGTGAGGCTCTTTCCAAATGTTAAGTAATCCAACTCATGGTGCTAACTATAGAAATATGAAAAATGTATGAGATGTATCATTATTGCTATAGAAGTCCTCTTTAAACATTATTCATAAGCATTTGCCAAAAAATTCAAAATTGACTGATGAAATCTCCTTCAAACCAAACCTACACTGGTACTTAATCTAAAACATTTGTACTATAGTAGTTATTTTAAAAAGTAGTTTCAATAATTTATTATCAACAAGCAATATAATGAACAGATATTCATCAGAAATTTAAGGACACAAGCTTCTTTTGGAAACTATACTTCTTTTCTGTTAAAAAAAAAAAAGAACTTTTAATGATGCAACTACCTGATGAAAATCAGCATATCACAGCTTCATTCAGAATGTAATTACAGTTTTGCAAGCTCTGTAACACATTTGTAAACAGTTTGAATGGCATGTAATTACCTGTTCTCTCGTAGTACTGTTGCTGAACCTCTGTTAAATGCCTCATAAAGGCATTCCAGAATTAAAGAAAGTCCAATGAAAGATACATCCATTTAACTTTAATTGGGAGATACCGCTTTATGAAGTAAAGTGACATTCAGCATTATTGCGTAAGTTAATCTAAACTTAAGTGATGGTTATTTTGTTCATTCTCCGTGGCATCCTAAATATGCACTTAACATATATAATTAATATGTTTACATTTGAAGGGGAAAAGTTTATCTATGTCTTCCCACTGCTACTAAGGTACATATTGTAGTACTTGCCCCCTCCTCTCTTCAGTGGGTGATGGGATAGCCCTGAGGAGCCTCCC
>NW_007747434.1:11514-12427 GCF_000696425.1 Galeopterus variegatus
ACGAAAGCTGTAATTTCAACTTAATCACTTCTTTACATATCCTATCTCCAAATACTGACACATTCTGAGATACTGGGGGTTTGGGCTCCAACATACGAATTTGAGGGTAGGGGATACAATTTGGCTCATAACTGACCATCCTAATAACACACCCATATAATGTTCCACTTTACTGCAACTTAGTTTTCTTCATAGAATTTGTTATTTGATATAATTTATATGTTTCTGCTTTTTTCTCTGGCTCTCTCCACTGGAATGCAAGGTCCAGTAAGTACTTTGTTTTGCTCACTGCAGCATTCCCACAACGTAAATCAGCCTCCGGCACAGAGTAGATATTCATTATACAAACACTGAATGAGTAACTTTTTTGAGTACCTCGTCTGCTTAAGGTACTCAGCTGGACTGGGCAGGAGATGCATAAGGAAGGAAACACATCCCAACTAAAAAGCACATGGCTGCATGAACCATGGTGCTGTTTTTTCAGTCGTCAATCTCTTCTTTTCCACTCTAGCAGCCAGGCTGTGCTTCATGTAGGCACTGCTGGTTGAAATCTCAGAGAGGATCACAGGATCAGGGATAAATGTGAATAAATACCTACTCCATATTTAGACTATTATCCAGTCCTAGATTTATTGTCTGGAGAATTTTGCCTAATTAGCTCTGTCTGTCTTTTTACTTAAAGAAAAGGACAACAACATTAGAGGTATGTTTTTATTTTCCTTTCTTTTTTATTACACTCAACATCTATAATTCTATTCTCAAAACACATAAATTATATAATACTTATTTGAAAAAGAAGGGTGGATTGAGAGAAAAATTTATTACACAGCTCTTCAGATTCTTCTGTTCTAAGAGCTTGTTTATTTAACTTTGCAAAGTCAAAATATGGATGCATTTGGTTATATATATATTT
>NW_007747435.1:0-613 GCF_000696425.1 Galeopterus variegatus
TTCCCAGCCTCTCAAACTGTAAGCAATAAATTTCATTTTCTTTATAAATCATCCAGTTTCAGGGTATTTATGTTATAAGGAACAGAAATAGATGAATACAGTATGAGAAGGGAGATGACAGCTCCATGGACTTTTGCCACAAACTTGAAGAGAATAAGAACACAGGTGTGCCTGACAGATGCCATCAAAATAACCTGAGGCAACAGTTCATGTCGCCCCATCTACCTCGAGCCAGAGTCCACATTTACTTATCCAAACTCTATTGCCATTCCTTTTTCTCCCCACCTTCCTCAAAGGACAATGCCCAAGGTGAATAAAATGGGAAAAATCAGTTAAACAAAGGAGGAAGAAAGGATGAGGTCTTCATAGCATCTCAAGATTGGGCAAATGCACATTAGTAACAGTTCCTCATTTTTGGAACCTGAGGGCCACTCACCTGCTTCACTCAAGTTCAGATCATCAGGAGGTCAATATTTCCTGCAAAAGTGCAGGGAATTGTGTAAAATGTAAAAGAGTTGAGGATATGGTCCTTCTTTTATTTGAAGAGAAATCCAGGTAGATAAACATGATCCCCAAGGAAATTTAACCTTCTAAAACTGATTAGCAGGAAAAA
>NW_007747435.1:3350-3772 GCF_000696425.1 Galeopterus variegatus
CAAGAGGCAGCTGTGGTGTTATATGAAAAGTACTTGGTGTGGGACAAGTAAAGTAGATTCAAATCCCAGCTCTGACAACTATTTTCTGGCCCAAATCACTTACCCACCATGTCATTAAACCTCAATTTCCTATTCTGTAAAACAGGACTGACACTTCCTCCCTAGGTCATTATGAGACAAGACACACTAATCATTCTGCGCTATCATTGCCTGACGCGGCACACAGAACCCAGGAGATGCCCAATGAAAACATCCTTAAAGAAAATGAATTGGCAGTCACTGCTCATGCATAAGTCAACGTTCTTTTTTTTTTTTTAATCGAAACATAATTGATTGTACATATCTGTGGGATGCAGAGTTCTATATTAATACCTATGTGCAACATGTGATGCTTAAGTCAGGAAAATTAATATAGTCAACAT
>NW_007747435.1:5620-6251 GCF_000696425.1 Galeopterus variegatus
ACCCAATATCACACAACTAGCAGGAGGCAAGGCTGGAACCAGACTCATGTGTACTGATTCCTAGTTCAGTGTTTTTGTCAGTCTTTTTCTGCTTTTCTTATTTTAGGTGTTTTTCTACTTATAGAAACTAAAATGCATCCCCTTCTAGAGAGTTATGGAGATGTTACTACTCTGTATTTTCCCTAAGGATAGAAGTTTGATAAATTATTTAAATATCCACTTTTCTCTGCTAAAATGTACACTCTGTTTTTCTCTAGGTAAAATGTGAAAACACTTATTTTACTGAGCCATTTATATGCACCATTTTTCTTCTTAAAAGCTTCCCTTCTCCCATATCCATTGCTTTAGAAACCTTGGGAGATATTATAAAGAAATATCGATTGCCCTCTCTCTCGTCCCCACCCTATTCTAATGATCCCACAACTTCAGGATAATTTTTGTTGAGGAAGCACTAACTCAGAAACTGGTTTCTACATTTGGTTGCTTTTTAAAGATAGCCTACAACATTGGCCGGGGAGTATGCACCAGCATTTCAGCACATCATCTCCTGTTTGGGATGTCTTCTATTGGGACATCATATCTCATGAGCGGCAAGAAATTTGAATCACTGGCCTCAGAAGGAGAGGGGGGG
>NW_007747435.1:7782-8927 GCF_000696425.1 Galeopterus variegatus
CCAGACCCTACCTCCAACATCACTTGCAAGGGGTTTGTAAGTTTGTAAGTTTGTTTATCCTCTGTAAATTTGGCTCCAGGGAAGACTGGGGGTTATGTGCCCCTCATAGCACATCCCTAGGTGCGATGCTGGACGCTTTCCTGGCTGGGCCAGAATGGGGGGACTCAATGCTGACGGAAGGCCCCAGTTTCTTTTGAAAATAGGAGTTTTGATCTAATGAAATATGTTCTGGATTTAGAATCAGAAGAACGTACACTCAAAGGCCTTTATACTGCCTGCTGATTCTGGGATCCTGGGTCATTTTAATTAACCTTTGCTCAGTTTTCGCATAAACTGGAGATAAATAAGACCCGCCTTTGTACTGATGTTGTGAGGACTTGCAGATAACTCCTGTCACATGCTAACGTGTGCCTACAGACCCTTGAGGAATGCAAAGTCTCGCTCCCTTGAAGACAGCAGGTGAAAAACAAGGCTGGTGTTTGTAAGGAGACACTGGGTAGCTTTTCCCGGCAAGACCCCAGAGGCTCAGGAGGTCAGTCTCCCATGGACGGTCATTATGAAATGGATTTATCTAGGAAGTTATGCCAGTAAGACCAGAGGAGAAAGAGAGGGTTCCATAGTAAGCAACCCTATTAGTAGTTTAAACATCAACCATATTATTGTCTCTTGTGACTCCATACTTTGAGCTCAACTGGGAAGTTCTTCTATAGGTCTCTCTTGGGATCTGTCATGTGGTTTTAGTCACACAGTCGCTAAATGGGGAGTCATCTGAAGGTGCCAAAGGGAAACTGGGTTGCCCGGACCTCTCTTCTTCTCCTATGGTCTCCAGCCCTCTCCTCTCCACATGATCTCTCCAGCAGGGTAGTTGGACTTTGTAGGTAGCAGTTCAGTGCTCCCAAAAAGTTGGTGCTCCAATAAGAGGAAGCAGAA
The DNA here is from genome assembly GCF_000696425.1 of Galeopterus variegatus. Lineage (NCBI taxonomy): Eukaryota > Metazoa > Chordata > Mammalia > Dermoptera > Cynocephalidae > Galeopterus > Galeopterus variegatus. The sequence goes on from NW_007747435.1 coordinate 8,713, forward strand.
GCTTTCAGGTTTGCTTACCGCCTGGACTCAGAGAGTGTCACTTCCTCCATACTCTATGGCAAAGTGGTCCCAGGCCCAGCAAAATTCAAAGGGAGGGGACCAAAGAGCCACCCAGAGAGGCCTCAGAGACCTCAGCCACCGTCCCCTGGCTGATGTCCAGGAGTAATGTAGCCCATGTTCTGCACACAGAACATTTTCACTAAATAAATGTCAAA
>NW_007747435.1:11683-12427 GCF_000696425.1 Galeopterus variegatus
GGCACTGGGTTAGGGAAACAGAAGGAAGCCATTCCATGCCAGCTGCCTGCAAAGGCTTGGCCCCGAATCTCCATGCCAAATTTGCAATTCCACGTCACCACGGAGGAGGTAGCTGGAGCTAGAGCCCCACAGAACGTCAGGACTCGGATCACGGACAGCCTTGGAGTCCGTCTCAGGGACTTGAACTTTCCATGGAGGTGAGGGAAAGTCACTGCCAGGTTTTGAGCAGAGGCACAGCTCATTTCTTGCCCATCTTTGTAACCCCAGGGCCAACAAGCACAGTGCCTGGAAATAACAATGACCATATGGGCATATATTGAGTGCTTACTGTGTGCCTGGCACTATGGCAGTCACTTTACACGCATTAGTTAGTAGGTGCTCAATTAAAGTTTACTCCATTAAATTAAATGAAATTGCTGCTCCATCCCATGCAGACAGGGTGAACATAGAACTGCCATGATAGCTTCAGCAGACAGAGTTAGAAAATTGTAATTTTATAGATATTTAGTAATGAAAAAGCATCAGAATAAAGGAGAGAATTTGATTATTCCTCGGCTTAAGGCCAACCAGAAAGATTCAAATAATAAAAAAGGGAAAGGCAATTTTTTAAGTGGTAAAAGAGCTCGAGAAGATTTTATTTTATTTTATCTTTAAAAGAGAAAAAGATAAACCACAAAGAAAAACGGGTCTTCTAATAAATGAGTAGGGAAAGAGAATTAACAATAAATGAGAACAGCTGAAATA
>NW_007747436.1:0-661 GCF_000696425.1 Galeopterus variegatus
CCCTTGCAGTACTTGAATAGCAGCAACTAGGATGTTCATAGCACTGGCTGTACCAGGCACATGGCTACAGGGACTTCTAGGAGATTTGTGGCCGCTCAGGAGAGGCAAAGTCACTGAAAGAAACTCTACTGGGGGCCCTCTTCCTCTGGGTCCCCAGGTTTGAGGTAGGCATCACCTCCTCAGGTACCCCCTGCCTCCAATCTACGTCCTCATTCTCCCCTCCTACCCACCCCTTCCCCTGCCTCCTTTCTCTTCCTAACACCTGCCACTTTTGCGTCTCTGCTCAGTTGGTCTGTCCTCTCTGCCCCCACGATGTCAGCACCCAGCCTGATATATGTGCGATCCCGAGCACCCACAGCAGCACCAGGAACATGCAGGGACCCTCAGAGAACGGTCAGGTGAATATACAAATGAATGGATCTGAACAAAGCAGAGGCTTGAGAGACAGGATGCAACAAATCCCAACACTCAACCCATCCTCGGACTCTTCTTAGGAAGAGGCAAGAACCACATGGGAAGGATAAACAGACTTCCTCTCAGACAGATACAAGCAAGGCCCCAAAATCACTGGGAGTTAGAGCTGAACAGTTCGGCTTAAATTTGCACAATTTGGCAGTGCAGCTTGGGAGCCATAAATGTGCTTGTAGGCCCTGACTCTGTA
>NW_007747436.1:3905-7571 GCF_000696425.1 Galeopterus variegatus
TTACTCCTTTCCTCCAACAGCAGATTTGAATATGGATTTCCACCTCCTTTACTCACCTCTCAGTCATTCTCACCTCTCAATTAACAAACACCCTCTCAGACTTTTCAGTCACCAAATCCTGTGGCTACTTCTCAGCTTTAGCTCCCATGATTTCCCTGCAGCAAAGACAAATGAACACATGCACACCTGAACCCTACACACCCTCCCTTCCTGGAGGGGCCCAGGTGCCCAGGACACAGCTCTCCCCCTCCAAGTCCCCCTTTCCTTCCTGCGATGAGGGCTCTTTCCCTTTCCTGCCTCCCACCTCCTCCCATCCTCTCTCTCCTCTCCCAATTCCCACTCCCTTGGGGCCTTTGCTCCCTCCCTCCACCATCCTGGCTCCCACATTGCCCCTCTGAAGTCTCTTCCCCATACCACAGACCAATTAATCTTTGTAAAAAGTCACTCAGTTCAACAACCCAATAAAAAACTTGGCAAAGGATTTGAGCAGGCACTTCTCCAAAGAAGATATACAAATGGCCCGTCTTGTCATAAGCACATGACAAGATGCTCTACATAATTAGCTATCACAGAAATGCAAATCAAAACTGCAAGGAGATACCACTTTACACCCACTGGGCTGGCTATAATAAAAAAAGAAAACACAAAAATGTGGAGAAATTGGAAATCTTGCGCACTGCTGGTGGGAATGTAAAATGGTGCAGCCACTCTGGAAGACATCCTGCAGGTCCTCAAAAGACTGAGCACCGAAATTACCATATGACCCAGCAATTCCACATACGTATAAGTATATACCCAACATAAGTGAATACATATGTCCACACAAAAATCTGTAGAAAAATGTACATAAAATCATTACTCATAATAGCCAAAAAGTGGAGACAACCCAAATACCCATTAACAGATAAATGGATAAACAAAGTGTGATACAGCCATGGAATGAAATACTATTCAGCCATAACAAGGAATAAAGTTCTGACACACGCTACCACATGGATCAACCTTGAAAATGTTATGCTCATTATACTCAGTAAAATAAGCCAGAGAAAACTACATGTTGTGTGATTCTATTTATACAAAATATCCAGAATAGGAAATCTATTAAGAAATAAAGTGGATTAGTGGTTCCCAGGGGCTGAGAACAGGGGAAGGGGAATGATTACTTAATGGGTAGAGTTTCTTTGGGGGATGTTAAAAATACTCTAGAATCAATTGTGGTGATACATGCACAATTCGGTGAATATACTAAAAACCACTGAAGTGTATACTTCAAATGGGCAAATTGTACCATACGGGAATCATATCTCAATAAAGCTGTTATTAAATACAACAAAAAGCAACTCAGTTCACATCACTTTCCTGACTAAACCGCACATGCCTGCTGCACTTAGTCCAAAATCCGAATTCCTTCCCAGGCCCTGCACAGCCCCAATCTGGCCCAGCCCCCTTGATCTCACTGCCCACTTTTGCTGTTCCTGGCCAGGTCTGGTCTTTTTCTCTAGAGAGCCCCATCCCTGGTCAGCCCCTGGTTCTCCCACCCACCCAGCTCTTTCTCACCTTTAAAGGGCCTGCTCAAATGTCACCTCCTCCCTACCACCCAAGCCTCACTCCACATCACATGGCAGGGTTTACTTCCTTCCCAGTGTCATCACTACCTTTTCTATCTCCTTCCTTAGGGTCTGTCTGCTCCTGGGCACTAAACTCCCTGAGGGCAAACACCAGGTGTGAAAGGCACCTGCCCTCCCAGTATTCGTGGCTAATGCCCAGAACCCACTGACTGGATGGAAGACCACCAGTGCAGACCAGGCCTCACTTCAGATCCCTCTTCAGCCTACTGCACCGTCTCCTCTGCTCCTTTCCTTTGGCACTGCAACAAGTGGCTCTGGATGCCCACAGAGCAGCCCCTCTGCTCTCCTCACTTCCCTTTTCTGTGGGCGGCTTCATCCTTCACTCCAGGCTTGAAAATCCCATTCTCCTTCCCTCCTGTGCCTCCTACCTAGATTCTCTGAGCTGGGTGGGGTAAAGTCTACACAATGTCCCACATTAAGTGCTCAGCCCTGGGGCATGGCTTGACTGCGCTGGAGACATCTCTGTGACACCACCTGGATGTGATGCCTGCCTCTCCTGGGGGGTGGAAGTAGGAGCTCTTTGGCAATCTTTTCTGCTTATCCTATAGTGATTTGTCTGTGGAGATTCTTCTGTCGCATCTGGAGCCAGTTCAGGTAGATCACAATCCCCTAGAATATCATCTGCACTTCATTCAAATTTTCAGGTGTACCTTACAATCCTCTGCTGTCTCCCCTTTCTCTCTTTCCCTCGTGGGGCTCTCTCCCTCTTTTCTTCCATGAGGTTAGCTAATGGGACATCTATCTCATTGCTTTATTTGTTCCCAATCACCTCATATCTGAATTAGTGCAGCAGCTCCCCTAAGGTCTCCCTCAAGTCTCCCGCCTCACACACTTCCTCAGGACAAGGTCAGTGTCAACCTGAGGCCAGCAAGGGCCAGTTTGGTGTATAAAATAAATGCAGTTAGGGCAGGAACAGATCACAGCCCAGCCCCTATGCCCCACTTTCTCCAGGAGAAAGACTTCTAGAACATCTAGAACCTTAATCTTCTGTCAAGGCTGCAGCCCATCTGGGAGTGGCAGGGGCTGTGCAGCCAGCACAATGTACACTGTGGACTCTGGGTGACTATGATGTGTCCACATAAGTTCATCAATTGTAACAAATGCACTGCTCTGGTGTGACACATTGACAGTGTGCTGTGCATGTGCAGGGACGGAGGTACAGGGCAAATCTCTGTGCCTTCCACTCACTTGTGCTATGAAAATAAAACTGCTCTAAAAATAAAGTCTTTATTTAAAAAAAACAAAAACAGATAAACAAAATACACCCACAGGCCACTCTACATTCTGTCACCCCTCCATTGGGCCCAAAGGGCAGACTGGCCATTTTCTGGATGGGTGTGGACTCTCCCACCGGGCCTTTGGAGTGGCTGCTTCCTTCTACCTTGCCTGCCCTCTCTCTGTAGACTGGCTGGGTGTAAGGTGACCATCTGCCAAGGTCAGGCACAAACAGCACTTCCCCCAGGAAGCGTTCTAGGATTACTCCTTTCCCTCAGCTCCAACTGTCCTCTCTCATCCAACAATAAAAAATCACATTCACTGAGTGCAGATCAAATCCCAAGCCCTGGATGCAGGGTGCTGTAAGCACAGAAGGTCCAATCCTGAACCCCAGAACCAGCCAGTGAGAGACGGTGAAAGGTGATGAGTGTGGTACAGTGACTAGAAGACCACAGGCCAGCCACGTGACCTGGGCAACGTATTACACCTGTCTGTCTCCTCATCTTCGCAGGTTTATGCCAAGATTAAATGATGTGATACATGTAAGTGCTCAACCAGAAGCCAGGTGCCACCATGAAGTGCCTACTAAACACTATCATTCTTGTCCCTGTTGTAAAGATGGGGGAGTTGAGGTTTAGACAAATTGAGTGCATGGTCCAATGCAAAGCCATAGGACCATGAAGTAGAAGGCCAAGAGTCAAACTTGGGTCTGCCAGACTTCAAAGCCGGTTTCTTTCCCCTCTATCTCTTAGGACACTGGCATTTGCTCCCTTTTAATGTCCATCATTACAGAAGAGCCCCATATCCCCCAGAAGGGATCTGT
>NW_007747436.1:8264-8516 GCF_000696425.1 Galeopterus variegatus
TTTCTGAGTCCCCAGCATCATCCACTGCAAGGCCAGGCACCCCTGAGACTATGAAGACAGGAGCTGGACGGGACTCCCCACTGGGCACAAGAGAAAGAAGCCAGCGTTCTGTGAACCCAACGGGAAAAGGCAAGAGGCCAAGGCAGAGACAGAACTGGGAAAACCCCACCAAGGAAGGTCCCAGGCCACCAGGCCCCCGGAGGAATGGGACAGGCCCTAGTCTGCCCCACCTGGCCTCAGTGCTTGGGCTGG
>NW_007747436.1:11900-12425 GCF_000696425.1 Galeopterus variegatus
CAAAGACCAAGCATAGTGATAAACGCTTCTCATCCTTCAGCTCAGCTGAACTGAGGGGGGCGGGGGGGAGAGTTAATCAATAAGACATGAGATAACCCAAGTAGGAATCTGATATGAATGTTCTCTGGGGCTGAAGCAGGAGGACCAGAGGGGACTGCAGCAGAGGCAGGCAGGTGAATGTCAGCTGCATTTAGCCAAAGAGGCTTACAGTCTTACAGAGGAGCTGAGCCAGGATAAACGGCAACTGTGCTTTCCTAGAGCTGAGGCCAGATCTGATCCCCAACTGGATCCTCACCACTGCTCAACACCAGAGCCTGGTACCAGGAAACTACAAACGAAAAAGCAAACCAAGTTGCTCCCTTCCTAAAACCCTTACCACCCCTCTGGACGGGGCTGGGTCAGTGTGCCATCCGTGAGCTCCCACAGCCCCCTGGACTCCTCTATCAGTGATCTGGTCACCCTAAGTCGTGACTCTGTGTCCGGATCTCAGTCTCTGATGTCCATACCCAGCCCATACCCTTGTCC
>NW_007747437.1:0-387 GCF_000696425.1 Galeopterus variegatus
GCCTATCACGACTGCCCTGGGCAGGGGCCACAGCTGGCAGGTCAGCCTGCAAGAGTGTGTACGGTGTTCCATACAAGCTGCTGACTTGTGCTGTCAGGTTCCAAGGCAGCGGGTGCTGACCAAAGTGAGTCACTCCCAGTGCGGAGGTTCAGGAAGGAATTGAGCTAGGAATTCTGAACAACAGAGCTTGGCTGCTGGACTTAGTTCAAACCCTGGGGCTGTGCCACTCGAAGTGTGAATGACCTTGGGTAAGAGGTTAAACCTCTCTGTGCCCAATTGCCTCACGTGTAAAATGGGATTTACGACATTACCAACCTCATTAAATTGTCATAAGGATAAATGAGATGGCATATACCAAATGCTGAGCCCTGTGTCTGCCCAAGCTAA
>NW_007747437.1:2331-3120 GCF_000696425.1 Galeopterus variegatus
TTTCTTTCACTTGTGCTACAACATTTTCTTAGTGTGTAAGTGTGAATGTTTGTAAGCTCCCTCTGCCCTCAGTGAGCTCACAGGTGGGTGCAGGCTGCAAACACATAACTAGAGCCCACTGTCAAGGGCGCCGAGGTAGAATCTGAGCAAGCGGCTGTGTCTGCCACGGAGGGAGAGAACCAAAACCTTCCACACCCACACAGCTCACACCCATATGGTTTGACCGTTCCACTGTCTCCACTGACATGACTTTACTNAGTTTGGCCCAGCTCCCTCCCAGGCAATTACTGTAGCAAAGCTCGGACACTGAATTCTGATGGATTCTGGAAGATTAAGCAAGAAAATGAAGCCGCCATAATATTGTTGCTGGACAGGTAACCTGGCTTTAAATGCACATACTAATGCAGGAGAGAAAGGCCCGCTGCCAACATTTCATGCTGGCTTGTCTAAGTTACATCACTTTTTTAAAAAAATGCTGATTTTGACCTTTTTTCCACCTCAGAAATATACATCCACACTTCTGATTAAAGACTAGAGGTAAGGGATTGTAGTTTCAAAGTTTTTTCCTCTTTCCAAATTGATCACGTTTTTTCCCCACCTCTTTTGAGTGCAAGAGGTAGGGAGGGCCAAGGCCGGAGAAGGGAAGACAGGAGAGAACTAAAATTACACGTGTCCTGGGGGATTTCTCTGTACACTGTGATGTAACTCACCGCTAGAGTAGAAACCACATTTGAAAAAGTTTTCTTTCACTTGTGCTACAACATTTTCTTAGTGTGTAAGTGTGAATGT
>NW_007747437.1:5810-6669 GCF_000696425.1 Galeopterus variegatus
CCAAATTCTGTAGGATCGAGTCTGATTAGTTTAGCCCTTTCCACTCCTAGGCCAAGTTCTTTACCACCGACCACTTCACAGAACAACAACCCGACTGTGTCCAGACCACCTGTGGAGAGTGCCCACACCTAGTCAATCAGTGGTCACTTCTGTGCAACACTGCCCATCATGACTGTCTGTCACAGCTGCCTATCACGACTGCCCTGGGCAGGGGCCACAGCTGGCAGGTCAGCCTGCAAGAGTGTGTANAAAATGCTTCTATTCCCCTAGCTCCTGGTAACCTCTATTATACTTTCTGTCTCTGAATTTGACTACTTGAGGTACCTCATATAAGTGAAATCATGCAATATTTGCCCGTTTGTGTCTGGCTTACTTCACTTAGCATAATGTTTTCAAGGTTCATTCATGTTGTAGCATGGATCAAAATTTCATTTCTTTTAAGATTGTGCATTATCCACTGTACGTATACACCACATTTTGTTTATCCATTCATATGTTGACGTAGTTTCCATNTGCATACCATAACAGATCCTGGAACACAACAGTGAATAAGAAAAAAAATCTGCCTTTTCAAAACTTGCAGTCTAGTGAAAGAAGCAATCTAATCAACACTATAGCTCCCTGGGATGAGTGCAACGGACAGGTAAGTCCAGGATGGTCTGAAAGGGCCTGGCAAAGAGGTATAACACGGAGAATCAGAGGAAATGGGTGCAGAAGTGTACAAAGAGCTGTATGAGTGAGTTATTTTTTCAATCTTTGCTCTTTTTATTATGGCAAAATATTCATAATAAAAAGTTGCCATTTTAACCATTTTTAAGTGTACAATTCAGTGGCATTAAGCATACTCACCACGTTGTGC
>NW_007747437.1:8468-9252 GCF_000696425.1 Galeopterus variegatus
ATGATATTAATGCTACAAATTACATTTTAAACATTGTGTTCCCAAAAGCATAAATATATAATTATTTTATAAATTTGTCTTTTAAATCCTATAGAAAAAAGGGAAGTAACAAACAAAATTACAGTAATAATGGCTTTTATATTTACCCATGTATTTACCTTTACCCATTTTATTATTCTTTTTCAGAACCATCTTAGCTGTTATAATTCATTTGCCTTTAAATATAAATTTTAGAATATTATAACCTATATCTACAAACAAAAAAAAAAGCTTCCTGCAATTTTTATGAGAATTGTACTAAACATGTAGATCAATTTGAGGAGAACTGGCATCTTTACTATGCTGAGTCTTCTAATCCTTGAACACAGTATATCTCTCCATTTGTTTAGATCATGTGGTGAATTGAATTATGTCCCCCAAAACTCACTGGAACATGCATTGTGTCCCCCAAGTTTTATGTATTAGAAACTTGGTCCCCACTGTGACTTTTAAAGAGGGTGGGAAATCCTGTTATGGTAATTGAAAGGTGAAGCCTTGAAGAAGTGATTAGATTATAGAATCATGCCTCAGGGAATGGATTAAAAATGGTGGTCAGGGGCGTGGTTCTGAAGGCGTTAAAAAGAGAGTGAATGAGAGTCTCTCTCTCTCTGCTCTCTCTGCTTCCACCATCTTGCAATGTAAGACTCCTGGGTCACTGTCCCCACCACCAGATGTGTTCCTCGAAATTTGGACTTCCAAGCCTCAGAAACTGTAAGCAATAAGTTTTGTTTTCTTTATAAATTAC
>NW_007747437.1:9611-9965 GCF_000696425.1 Galeopterus variegatus
AGATGTCACGTGAGTGACTTTGGGGACAATGAGTGACTCCCTGTCACTCAGAGGCACACAGTGTTAGTTCCCCGCTGTAGCTCTCCTCACACCCTCAGCCTCTGTCTCCTCCACATTCCCTGTCCAGCTCTCTAGGTTCTCATGTCACTCCATTCCAGAAGGTCATCTGGTCTCAGGTAGCACAAATCCAACCTCCTCCACCGTATCACTGAGCAGCACTCTGTTGTCATTGTCATTCCGTGATCCTCTCCTTAGAATCTCTGCTGGGAAAGCTGGTCAGTAGAACACACTCGAATACCACACATTTAGCTCTATATACCAGATTTTTTGTGTGTTTTTTCTCAAGACTCTCTT
>NW_007747437.1:12105-12425 GCF_000696425.1 Galeopterus variegatus
GATCTGTCAATTCCATTTTTTGTCTGGGGATCTCTGCAGTATAAATTCCATAGATAATCTTATAGGTGGTGAGGGAAAGGCTACGCCAGGAATACAGGAAGAAACCTCCAAAGGTTGTAGTGAAATTTGCCATTAGTACTTGAAGCAATATGCTCACTGCAGAAGCTATTTCAGGGAAAGACAAAATTCCTTTCATACACATAGACAGATATGGTTCAAATGTTAGAAGTACTAGAAATACAGATCATTAGAAAGTGTTCACTTGTCCCAATAAGAGGGAATTGCATTTAGAATCAGAAGACCTGAGATTTCTAGCTGTT
>NW_007747438.1:0-220 GCF_000696425.1 Galeopterus variegatus
CTGCTAGAAGATCATAAAACCTTCATGAAAATGGCAAATTCGAGTTACTAAATCTTCCTCTCCTAACGGATACATGGGAACATTGGGAACGAGAGAAACCATGCCTCTACTGGGGAGACAATTGTATTATTTTCTATTTTGTGTAACCATTTTTATAGGTTTTTATATTTTACCATCGCATTTTTTTTTTTTTTTTTTTTTTTTTTTTTTTTTTTTTCCT
>NW_007747438.1:2624-7637 GCF_000696425.1 Galeopterus variegatus
AAAGAAAACTACTTTTACTTGGGATTTATGGGTATAAAACTATGCTATCTACTGTAAGTGAGTCATCATGCAGTATATGCATATATTGAAACAACACAAAAATGCACAAGTAAATGTTGAAGTAAAAATTAAAAATTAAAAAAAAATATATATATGCAAATATCCCTGATGATCATAGATGCAAAGATCCTCAACAAAATACTACCAAACCAAATTCAACAGAACATAAAATGTTTATTCACCACAATCAAGTGGGATTCATCCTAGGGATGCAGGTAGGGCTCAAAATACACAAATCAATAAATGTGACACCTCACATCAACAAAATGAAAAATAAAAACATATACCATCTCAATAGATGTAGAAAAAGCATTTGATAAAATTAAACATCCTTCATGATAAAAATCCTTAACAAACTAAGTACAGAAGAAACATATCTCAACACAAAAAAGGCCATATATGACAAACCCACAGCATACATCTATGGGGAAATATTGAAAGCTTTACTTCTAAGAACACGAATGAGACAACGATCCCCACTTTCACCTCTCTTACTCAACACATTCCTGGAAATTCTAGCCAGAGTAATTAGGCAAGAGAAAGAAATACAGGGCCTCCAAATTGGAAAATAGAAGTCAAAGTGTTCCTGTTCGCAGATGACATGATCTCATACATAGAAAGACCTAATCATTCCACCAGAAAACTCTTAGATATTATAAACAAATTCAGTTAAGCTGCATAAAACAAAATCAACATACAAAAATTAGCATTTTATACATTAACAACTAGTTAAAAAAATATCAAGCTACCTCAAAAAAAATTGTGGGGTATGGTGTGTGGTTTCAATATATGCATATACTACTTGATGATTTACAATAGCTACCAAAAACTACAATATCTAGAAATAAATTAAACCAAGAGATGAAAGATCTCTACAATGAAAACTATGAAAAACTGATGCATAAAATTAAGGTGGACATAAAAAAAGAAATTTCATGTCCATGAACTGAAATAATGAATATTATCAAAATGACCATACTACTAAAAACAATCTACAGATTCAGTGCAATCCCTATGAAAATACCAATGACATTCCCACAGAAATAGAAAAAACAATACTAACATTCATATGGAACCACAAAAAATCCCAAATAGACAAAGCAATCATGAGAAAAATAAATAAATAAAGCCAAAGACATAATACTCCATGACTTCAAACTATACTACAAAGCTATAATAAACAAAACAGCATGGTACTGGTATAAAAACAGACATGCAGACAAATGGAGAATAAACTCAGAAGCCAACCCATGTACCTGGTCTTTGACAAAGGCAGACACTGGGGAAAAGACTGCCTCTTCAATAAATGATGCCAGAAAAACTGGACATCCACATGTAGAAGAATGATACTAGACCTGTACCTCTTACCATATACCCAAATCAACTAAAAATGGATTAAAGACTTAAATTTAAGACCTGCAACTATAAAACTCCTAAAAGAAAATGTAGGGGAAACACTTCAGGATGTAGGACTGGGCAAAGACTTTATGAATAAGACCCCAAAAGCATGGGCAAGAAAAGAAAAAATAAAGAACTGGGGTTATATCAAACGAAAAACCTTCTGCACAGCAAAAGAAACAATTAACAGAGTGGAAAGACAACCTACAGAATGGAAGAAAATATTTGCAAACTGTGCATCTCACAAGGGAATAATATCCAGAATATACACAGAATTCAAACAACTTAACAGAAAAAAACAAGTCACCCAATTGAAAAATGGGCAGAGGAGCTGAATAGACATTTCTCAAAGGAAGATATACAAATGACCAAAAAATACATGAAAAAATACTCAACATCACTCAGCATCAGGGAAATACAAATCAAAACCACACTGAGATATCATCTCATCCCAATTAGACTGGCTGTTATCAAAAAGAGAAAAACAAATGCTGGTGAGGATGTGGAGAAAGGGGAACCCTCCTACACTGTGGTGGGACTGTAAATTAATGCAGGCATTATGGAAAACGGTATGGAAGTTCCTCAAACAACTACAGATAGAACTGCTATACAATCCAGCAATCCCACTGCTGGGTATATACCCAAAGGAATGGAAATCATCATGTCAAAGGGATACCTGCACTGCCAATTTTATTGTAGCTCTACTTACAATAGCCAAGAGATGGATCCAACCTAAATATCCATCAACAGATAACTGGATAATAAAAATGTGGTATATATACTCAATGGAATACTACTCTGCCATAAAAAAGAATGAAATTCTGCCATTCACAGCAACATGGATGAACTTATAGAAAATTATGTTAATTGAAATAAGCCAAGCACAGAAAGAGAAATACCATATGTCCTCACCCATAAGTGGGAACTAAGATAGGAAAGAAGGAAGGAAGAAGGAAGGAAGGAAAGAATTACAATAAAACACTGAACATTCAAAAAAAGAAGAGAACAGAACTGTGGTTATTAGAGGTGGTAGGCGGGGAGGGGGAGTTAGTGAGAAATTAGTTAAGGGTCACAAAGATCGATTATGTTTTGTAAACAATAGTATACAGATTATCCTGATTTGACCACCACATTTTGTACACATGTATTCATATTCAAATTTGTACCATATGAATATATATAATCAATTATGTTTCAATTAAAAAACCCAGAATGTTAATTCTGATGAATGTAAAAGAAAAAAAAAATCAACTAAAAACTACTGTAAGAACCAAAATAAATAGATGACACTCTACCGAGTCTAATATTTTTTAAATATAGACAATAGAGCCTGGAAATGCCAGGTAAGTAAAAGACAAACAATTGAGGTACAAGAGATTAATTTCTTTAAAAAATATGTTCTCCATGTGACTTGGAAAAATACCATAGTTAATAGTTACAAATTAATCTTTGGCCTAATTACAGACTTAACTATACAAACTTAACCATGTTGTTCCAATCATTTCCTACAATGCAGGCATCTTTGGGGCCTTTGAAACTTACCAAGCTTTAGTTAGCTTAAGTTATTTTAGGTGTTAGATTTCAGCTAGAATTTTACAAAATTTCTTCATTGCATCAGTCTAATTCAGTGTTTATAAGACACCAATAACCAGATGAAAATTAAAGCGTTAAACTATTGGCATTAATTGCATAATTCAGCAGCTCTCCTTGAGTGGGGGAGGGAAAGTAGTATATTAGTGGGTACAAAACTATGCTATCTAGTCTAAGTGAATCAATGTACAGTACATGCTTGAATTGAAACAATACATTGTACCCCACAAATATGTACACATAAGTGTTAAAATATATTTATAAAAAGGCATATTAAACATTTCAGGTAGCGAATATTAAATAATAAAATATATGTGATTAGAAAGTATCAGAGGAGATTTCTCTTTAAATTAGGTGCTCAAGGATATATTTTATTATATATATATATATATATATATACAAACACATGCACACACACACACACACACACACACACCGGGAGTTCCTTGTTATTACTTAGTTCATTTCTTTAAAAATTACTTTATATATATATATATATATATACACACACATACAAACACATGCACACACACACACACACCGGGAGTTCCTTGTTATTACTTAGTTCATTTCTTTAAAAATTACTTTTGCATTCTTGTTCCATCAGGAATTTATTCCAGCACAAAAAATAATATAGTAGATTCAAATTTGTTTTGTTATAAGGGATACCCCAATTGTGACAGAATCATTATTAAATAAACCACTTTTCCCCACTAATTTAAAATACCACTTTTATAATATACTAAATATGTTGTACATTTTAACTTTATTTTTGTATTTTCTAATCTGTTCCACTGAGCCTTTTGTTCATGCCCCATTCACTAATTGCATCAATTATTGTAACTATTATTGTTTAATTTCTGATAAGGCTCATCTCCATTTCTTCAATGCTTTCCTTTTTCAGAATATCCTCAGTGATATGATTTTACTATGCCCTTTTGAGTAAGCTTATCCAGTATCTTCCACTCACTCCCAAATTTCCTGTTGGTAGTTGCACTGGAATTCAGACAAATTTATAGTTTAACTTAGGGACATTAACCTCCATACTTTTGCATAGTGATTTCATTATAACATCTTCTTAATAGTTTACTTTTTATTGTCCATATGCATAACAAAAGTTATAAACAATAATTTTTAATTATCCCTTCTAAACAATTTCTCCTCTTCTCTTTTTAATGCTATTGCCTTATATCTTCTTATTTTTTCTGTTTTTTTACATTGTTTCTCCTACTCACATTACTTCTCTTATATGAATTTACATTTCACCAGCAGTTAATTTCTTCTTTAATATTTTCTCTATAAATCCTTTGGGAAATATTCCTTCCTTTTCTTTCTTTTATGTTGTTTCCAGTCATAGTTGTCTCCATTGAATTATTTTCTATGCCTTCTCTGCCATTTTTTCATTATATCTCTTGTTTGTTTTACAACATGTATGTCAGGTTATACGATTTTTAAAAAAAAATTCTGCTAATTCTACAAATAATTTTTTACCTCAATATTTTTGAAGAGCCCAATTACACTAATTTTTGCTTTCTGTTTATTTGTTCATTTACTAATTTTTAAAAAATTCTACAGGCCACTTAACTTTCTGGCCATTTTTAACCAAAGAAATAATACATAATACATAAATCTTACTTTTACCATGGACGAAACACACTAGGCCATGTTTTCCAAAATCTCTACTTGACCTCAGCTGGGTTTAGGCCTGGTGGTTCCTTCTGAAACATTCTATTCATTCACGGGAGACGCCCATTTGGTCCTATCAACAAGAACTGTGCATACAAAACTTGAGGATCATTATTGTATCGTTTGACTTAACATTGTCTTCAGAAGTCTTTATCAATCTGCTTTTTCGTCATACCATCCTCCATATTCATTTAACTTGTCATCGCAAAATCCAAACTGTGGAAACTATCTCATTTGTCCTGCTGGCAGAAAGAAGGGGGACAATGAAAACAATAATAA
>NW_007747438.1:12217-12424 GCF_000696425.1 Galeopterus variegatus
GTTGAAAGAGAGATGTTACTATTGTCATTATTTATCATTTTTCCCTTCACCTACAAACTCTGCCCAAACACTGTAAGTTTACAGTAACACTTGGCCATGGTGGTTGGGGGAATAGAGTCACAGAAGTAAATGGATTTATTAGATTTTTTTTTCCCACTTAATTGTAATTATGTTTCCTCATTCTATTTTGAGCAATAGAAATCTTTA
>NW_007747439.1:0-476 GCF_000696425.1 Galeopterus variegatus
GACCCCAAAGAGGCCATGCAGGACAACCCCAGGCCTATCCTGAGGTTTGGCACTCGGGGGATTGCAGAACAGCATGGTTGTCTCTGCAAGCAGGCAGGTCCGAAAATGACAGAGAAGGCTGAGCTCAGCATTCACCCAAATTCATCACCCAGTTTCTTCACTCAGATTCACAAGGGAAAAATAATCACTGCTCTTCCCCTGGGGAGGGAAGAGGAAGGGACGGGGAAAGTGTTCCTTTATCAGTGGTTTTGAATCTTTTCCATTATTACTAAATTTCCCCAGGGTGGGCATTTAAAAACAAAGGGGGTATAACCAGCATCCTGCAATGGGCTGGATGCCCACCAGTAGCAGCCCCTTGAGAAACACGAGTACCTCTACATGGAGGCAAAGGGCACAGAGGCTCTCCCCGTTCTCACACACACATACTATTGATCACCCATAGATTGCAAAGCACAAGACACGCTGCAGATTTAATC
>NW_007747439.1:2227-2778 GCF_000696425.1 Galeopterus variegatus
AATATGTCTGGTAAGAGTCTGAAGTTTAGAATTGATGAGTGTTCTCAGCAAACTACTCAAATAAACATGCTTATTATTGAAGAAGCCCTGAGAGAGAAGCAATGACATGCAGGGAGAGCTCATGGACATCATCATTTCACCTTCATTTTCTAATCTTATCTATTTTCATTTCATGCCACATAGAAAATGAATGGGGAACTACTTGTTATTTTAGATGCATTTTCTCTTTAAGTATTCTTCCCCTACCTACCGCTTCAATGACAGGTGACATCAGTGTTCTTAGGAGAAGTCAGAGCCAGGTCCAACCCATTCACACCGGATCAGGTCAGCCGGAAAGACAGAGCCAACACCTGGGCCCAGGAAAAATGAAGGTTCCGGCTCCTCCTGGAAATGAGGAATGGACTCTTATGAAGTCCGTCAGCAGGCCTAGCAGAGCTGGATATACTCAGCCTTTCACAGTATCTTAGTGAATGAATGAGACTCTGGCAATTGAAAATTTATAGATAAAAAGGACTTATGGAAACCAATTGGTTTCAGATATTTCTTTGCAT
>NW_007747439.1:3593-4538 GCF_000696425.1 Galeopterus variegatus
CCCTCTCACACATGCACGCAGGCTCTGTGCCAGCACCAGCATAATTAGCAGAAGACAAATAGAACTCAAGCATCCTGGCCAGACTGGGAGCACTGTATACACCCAATACAAGCAGGGAGAGGCATGCACACTTTCCTCCTTCCTTTCTCTTCCCACAGATCCTCCGGTGGGAATAGAGACTGGCTGGTATGCCTGCAGCACATCACAGAGTAAAGCATTGCAGGCTGGGAGATAGGAGACCTGGGCTCTCATAACCTCTGAGTCTAGGTTCACTTACTTGCAGTGATGTGAGGTTTAAATGGGTTAATACAAAATAAAGATCTGAAATATGGTACATTATCAATGTCCCTATTCTCTGCCTCAGAGTTCCCAAACTAATCAAAGAGGACACACACATGCACATACACAGCATCTTATATATTCGTATTTATGGAAAATAATACACGTGGTTGGGAAGTTACATTTTTATAACAATAGGGTTATATTTATTCAAAAAACCTTTTTATGTAACTAATTCATCCCTGAGAACAATATCAGGGGCTCTAGCAAATTCAGTGTCACTACGAAGATAGCAAATCTTCATTTTCTGAGTGTGGATTGATTTGATCTTTGGTGACAGCCAAAAGTCTTTCAACACTCTGGAGAATAAAGTTAGGAAACAATACTGGGACACTAGACTTAGGGATGGGTAGGCAGGTGGTGTAGAAAAAGGGTTCAAGATTCTGAGTGTGAAGATCTGGGTTGATTCTCTTCTTGGACACTTATCAGTCCTGTGACTTTAGGTAAACCCATAACCTCTCTCAGTCTCAGTGTCCTCATCTGTAACACGGAAATGATAACAATTTCTTCATAGGATTTTTCTGAAGGTCAAAAGATAATACATATTTAAAATGGTTCCCAAGACCATAAGTTCTAAATATTAATTTTAAAAAATACTTTTGTAAA
>NW_007747439.1:6332-6532 GCF_000696425.1 Galeopterus variegatus
TGACCATGAATGGATGATCACCAGTGGCAGCCTGGACATTTGCATCTCATTTAAGCTGACCGTTGGCAGAGTAACCAGTAGTGATTCACCAGCAAGCATCCTCTGTCACTTCCCTACTCACCCTAGGAAAAGAAGCTCTCCCAAAAACAGACTAAAGGAGAGGAACTCCCAGGTAGACAACCTCACAGAAGCCAAGAGTT
>NW_007747439.1:12020-12423 GCF_000696425.1 Galeopterus variegatus
ACACACACACACACAATTTGCTTACAATGGACATGTTGAAACCACACCCAACTGGACCCCAGGCGAGGGCCCTGACCAAACTATTCTATTTTCCCAACATTCATCAAGTCAGCAAGGAAAATATCCTAGATCTGATATAAAGATAGAATCTAATGTAACATAATGTCATCACACAATGTGATGTGCGATTACAAAGAGGACCGCCATCACTTATGCTGTATTCTATTGGTTAGAGTCAAGTTGCAGGTCCAGTCCACACTTCAGGTTAGGGGATCAGACAAGGGTGGAATACCGAGAGACAGGGGTTACAGGACCACTCTACAGTCTGTTTTCCACATGCGGGAATATTGGAGTAGAAACTCCTTTATACCCTTAAGCTTTGTAGTAGGCTTTTGAGAAAAAA
>NW_007747440.1:0-1027 GCF_000696425.1 Galeopterus variegatus
TAGCTACTCTTGAACCCTCTACCTAAGCCACATGCAAAATTTGACCCTTAAAACATTTTACAGGGCCAGCCCGGTGGCGCACTGTGCTAGTGCGCCGCTTGGGAAGCGCGGCTGCGCTCCCGCCAAGGGTTGGGATCCCACATACAGACCGGTTCCTGCTCACTGGCTGAGCGAAGCGCGGGGGCAACACCGAGGGTTGCGATCCCGTTGCCGGTCCCGGTCCGGTACGGGGGCGACACTGAGGGTTGCAATCCGTGGCCGGACATGGAAAAAGACAAAAAAAGAAAAAAAAAAAAAATTTTACTCATAAAGTGGATACAGGAACTCCTTTATAATTATATTTATGTGGGTTTTATTTAAATGCTAGTTTGTATTAGGGAATGTTTAACATTGAATAACCTCATTTCATAATATAAAAGCATACTGAAAAACTGACAAGCTATATACATTTTGGAGAAAATAATCATCGTTTTTTTGTTATACTAAGACTCATTCTGGTAAAAATATACAACACTGTTCTAAAGGTTTATTTCATAGAGATTTCTCCTCAGATATTTGATTCTGGCATTATTGAAATAATCACTGTTCTCAAAATACCTTTTTCTATTGTCTGTCTCTCCTTTTGCATTGTTTGTTTTTACTTGGAGAACCATCCCTAATTTTCCATTATTGAACTTTATTTGAATGACTTTTTCCTTATTGCAACCTAGTAACTTGTACCTTCACTGTACTGCCATGTACATATCTTTATTTCCACAAATTATCACAGTAATCAGAATTTAATTCTTTCCTTATTTGTATCCCCTCTAGAAATATAAAATTCCATGAGAATGGTAGCCATAGCCTGTGTCTCTAATTCCTGGTGCTTAGCTCAGTATCTGGAAGAAAACAGAGTCTAAAAATAGCACTGAGTGAATAATTTATCTTTAGCTAAAAAAAAAAAAAAAACAATGAGAGAGAGGGGGAAAAAAGAGGTACTTAAGTCTGAATAGAATAAAATGACTTAACAAGTAATAAGCATATGGCA
>NW_007747440.1:5933-6447 GCF_000696425.1 Galeopterus variegatus
ATAAAAAAACGTTGATAAGATGAAGCCCCAAGAATTGTATAGTGTGAAAGATGAATTTTTTTAAAGGATTCCTTTAGTATTATTCTGTAAAGACTACGCTACAGTTATAGAAAAATTCATCTTATGTAATAAAGAATATTCAGCCTAGCAAACAATTTCATAAATATGTTGAGAAGATGACCAATGACCTAAGACTTAAAGGAGAGAAAAACCTAGCTTGGTCAAAAGAAAGAATGATAGAAGACTGTGCTATTTGGAGGGATCTATAGGAACAGAAAGTTGCCTTGCCTCTCACTTCTTTTAGCAATAAAAAAACCCTAACCTTTCTGACCAATACCTAGGAATCGGGCTGCCAATTTAGCTACTCTTGAACCCTCTACCTAAGCCACATGCAAAATTTGACCCTTAAAACATTTTACTCATAAGTGGATACAGGAACTCCTTTATAATTTTATTTATGTGGGTTTTATTTAAATGCTAGTTTGTATTAGGGAATGTTTAACATTGAATAACC
>NW_007747440.1:11741-12422 GCF_000696425.1 Galeopterus variegatus
TCCATTAAGAAAGTATGTATGTATGCAACAAGAGTTTAGTCAGAAGTTTAGATACATGAGCTAGTAGAGTGCACCAGCCTTCTCTATATAGGATCTGTACCCGCGGCCTCGGCGCTACCAGCACCTCACTCTCCCGAGTGAGCCATGGGGTCGGCCCCTCTTCAGCACTACTAAGTGGATTTGTTGTACTGGGTGAGATATGTGATATAATATTTCATCACTTAAAAAAGTTCTGTGTAATGTGAAGTTTAAAGAATATTATCGGCTTTTAAGATGGCGATGGGTCTGGAGCGGCCGTGCCAGGAGACAGCGCGACCCTGAGAAGTGTGCGCTGTGATACCAGAGTACTATTTGCATTTCCAAGAGCAACAAAAAACGAATAAATCTTTCAACAACCAACCTACAATGACAAACAAGCAACAACAGGTCCTAGGTTTTAGGGCCGACACAAAAGAAGATTCCTGAGAGCGCCCAAGCCCTGCTGCGGGTTCGAGCGAGCAGCCCGAGACAACAAACGCCAAGTAAGTCAGCAGAGATGACACAGAAATGGAGTGGAAGGCGCCGGACGAGCCCAACTCTGCGAGCTCTGTGAGTCACTCCCCAGCCCAGCCCCACTTGCAGGGTGAAGCCCGACTGCTCCCCGCCCACCTGGCTCCCGCCTACCACACCAGGCCAGGTGCC
>NW_007747441.1:0-354 GCF_000696425.1 Galeopterus variegatus
GGCCATAATAATCATATACATTGTATATTGACAAAATAAAAATTAAAAAAAAAAATCAAACAATGGAGATACTGTGTAGGAATAAAAATGAGCAAACTACTGCTACATGAAAACACATGAATATTTTTCATGAACTTCATGGTGAGCATAGATGTGGGACACAAAACAAAACATGCATTACAATTCCATTTATATAAACGTCACGACTATGTAAAAGTCCTCTAGGAGGTAGACTACGGAGGAGCACAAAGGACTTGTTGTGGTAGCTGGTAAGTTTGTATTCCTTGTTCTAGATGGCAATTGCATGTGTGAACTTATACTGCAACAAATTCATTGATCTGGACCTTTATGATT
>NW_007747441.1:5594-6938 GCF_000696425.1 Galeopterus variegatus
ATACTGTCTTTTGTTTTTTCTCCTTTAATAGCTTTTAGACTGTGTGCTCCAGGAAGGTAAATATAACGTAAGTCTTATTGCCTACTATATTACAGGAACTGCCACATAGATAATTTTTTTTGTATGTGTTTCCGGGGGGCGGGGTATTTTTATTTATTTTTTATTATTAACATACTCATTATTACAAACCATAATTTTTCCTTACGCCCTTTACCTGACTTATCACTCCCCAGTCCCCCTCCTGCCTTACCCCATCTCTAATATCCTTACGGTTTGTTTTCTCCTGAAAGTTCAATGTTCTTGTTACGGTCTTCTTTCTTTGTTTCTTTGCTTCCTTCCTTCCTTCCTTCCTTCCTTCCTTCCTTCCTTCCTTCCTTCCTTCCTTCCTTCCTTCCTTCTCTCTCTATCTGTCTCTCTCTCTCTTTCTCTCTCTCTCTTTCTTTCTTTCTTTTCTTTCTCCTTTTTATTTCTATATATCTTTCTTTCCTCTTTTCTTAGCACCCAGTTATGATGCTAAGTTATGATGAGGGAGGACATGTTGTATTTCTCTTTTTGTGTCTGGCTTATTTCACCTAATATAATTTTCTCCAGACTCATCCATGTTGTTGCAAATGACAGAATTTCATTCTTTTTATGGCTGAGTAGCATTCCACTGTGTATATCTACCACATTTTCTTTAAACAGTCATCTGTTGATGGACATTTAGATTGGTTCCATATTTTGTCTATTGTAAATAGAGCTGCGATGAACATAGGAGTGCAGGTATCCCTAGACTATTTTTAATAAAATATAATTTTGGATTAAAATGAATGAATGAAATATAAAATGACCCATGTCCTTCTGTGCACCTGTTGGTTCTTCTGTCTGTTTTTGTCTCTGTTATTGTACCCTCTGATGCTTTCTGAGATATGGGCAACCTAAATTGTCTACTCATTAAATACTCCCAAAAATATAAGATTACAACTCACTGAATCAGAGTTTTTCCTTTCCTGTGCTCTTGGGTATGAATCTCGGGGAATCTAAGCCACATCAAAAAAAAAAAAAAATCTTTCTTGATTTCCCCTCTAGGTCCAGTGATCCTGAAGCCTGCCATGGCAGACTAATATAAAGGGTATAAGAAAAATAATATAAAGTCTGTAAGTAGACACATTTGATTTGTTGGAGTGAGCAAGACTGAAGCCATGCTGGGACCTACAGCAGCCTGGGCTGCGGAGGGTGGGGGGAATTTAAAAAGGACAGTTTTTTTTCTCTCCACTCTTTCTTCCCATCCCTTGACTTTCTTTTCTCACTCCCTAAGTAGAAAAACAAGGCTGAGAAGCTAATTAGTACTTTGCAAAGCTAACA
>NW_007747441.1:8809-9257 GCF_000696425.1 Galeopterus variegatus
TGTATCTTGGCAGAGGTTCAGTACAGGCAACAGGGCATGACAGGCCAGCGTGAGAGCAGACATTTGGTTTATTGGAGCTTAAAGCCAGGGAAAGGCAGTAACGTGTCAGTCAAAATGTTACGGGTCTTACTTGGCTCTTGACAAACCTCTTCTTGCAGATACTTAGAAAAGGCAAAATCTAAATCTACCTTCCTCTTCCCTACTGGGGGATATATTTTGGAAGAATGAAGTTGAAAAACTATGAGAATAGAGGAAGATATCTTTTGTGTGGTTCATAATGCTGGGATAAATTATGTTTCCTTTGTTGCTCTCTTCACCCAGCTTCCACTGTAATGACCAAAGGCAGAACCTAACAGAAAAAGAAAGTAAGGAAGGAAGGAAGGAGGAAAGGAAGGAAGGAGGGAAGGAGGGAAGGAAGGAAGGAAGGAAGGAAGGAAGGAAGGAAGGA
>NW_007747441.1:11461-11764 GCF_000696425.1 Galeopterus variegatus
AGAGACAGACAGAGAGAGACAGAGAGAGACAGAGAGAGACAGAGAGAGAGACAGAGAGAGAGAGAGAGAGAGAGATCAGGAGAATACAAGGGGGTTGCTCAGGCTAGTGCTGCTTCTCAGGCTTGCCGCTCCAGCTCATCAAGTGTCAGGCAAACAAGAAACTCAATAAAACCAAGTGTGTAGATAATAAGGCTTGTAGTAACCTTGAATTCAAGTGGGGGCTTATTGCAGCTGCTAAATAATTTTCTTTCTTTTCTGGTGAAGAGTTCTATAGACATTAAGAGTGTAGGGCTAGCAACTGTG
>NW_007747441.1:12181-12421 GCF_000696425.1 Galeopterus variegatus
TTTTAAAAAATCAAACAGAAAAATTAAAAAAAAATTGAATATATGATTCTCACTTTCTCTGGCACATAAAAATTCAATAGAGATATTGACCTAACTGTTATTACACCCTGGGTAAAAGCCTAGATACATAAAATTCCATTATACAGAATGAAGAGGGTGACCGGAAGCAGAGGTACCCAAAGAGATAGTGATAATTGTATCCAAAGAATGCTGACATAAAAAGAAAATAGAAAGTATATA
>NW_007747442.1:0-12421 GCF_000696425.1 Galeopterus variegatus
CCACTGTTGGGGATATACCCAGAGGAATGGAAATCATCATGTCGAAGGGATGATGCACTCCCATTTTTATCGCAGCTCAATTTATAATAGCCGAGAGTTGGAATCAACCTAAATGTCCATCGGTAGATGACTAGACAAGGAAAATGTGGTATATATACAGAATGGAATACTACTCTGCCATAAAAGGAATGAAATATTGCCATTTGCAGCAACATGGGTGAATTTAGAGAAAATTATGTTAAGTGAAGTAAGCCAGGCACAGAAGGAGAAATACTGCATGTCCTTACTCATAAGTGGGAACTAAAGTAATAAATAAATAAAAAGGAAAGAAAGATACGACAATCACAATATGTTGAACTTTCAAAAGGAGGGAACAGAACTGAGATTACCAGAGGTGGGAAAGGAGGGAGAAGGAAAGGGTTAAGAAGGGAATTGGTAAAGGGCCACATCGTATAACGTTGAATATACTATTATACTTATTTGAGCATCACATCTTGCACACAGGTATTGATATTCAACTTGGTACTCCAAAGAAATGTAAAATCAACTACGTTTCAATAAAAATAAAATAGAAAAAAAAAAAGGGCCTTCAGCCCTTAAATTACCCATTTCTTCAAAGTTCCCTGACACTTTTTAGTGGGAAATGGCATGTTAGAAATGAAAATGTACACATATGTGCTCATTACTATGAGTGTCTTTGCTTCTCAGCTTTTGAGCAGGCAAAGCTAATATTTATGCCTCTAATTCTGCCCCTCAGGATTTTTCCATTCCATATTTGTATCTCCTTTCTTTCCTGGTGAGAGTCCAGGATCCAAAATTTACAGTCAATTTTAAGAAGCAATGCAACTCTGGCACTGTCAGTGAGTGCCCAAAGGACAAATGAAATTCCTCAAATATTCTTGGGAAGTTAATGGGGATATACATTTTCCCCTTGGTTCTGTATATTCAGATACATTGAACAATGCTATCCAATGACTGGAGGATATTACAAAGAAAGTTTTTATCTATATTGTTAGAGGAAATAAGGGATCATTGCCTTGTAAATGAACTATTCTGGATAATCAGAGCTAATTTATCTTAGGCTTTTTTCTACCCATGGGAGTAGAATCACATGGAGTAGAGATAGAGGATGATTTGTACACTATATTCTATACTTGCTTGATTATAGCTTTATGTCTTTATATTTGTGTTTATAAATGACACTTACACTTACATGTAAGTAAGCTAAATATTTTCCCCCAGTATCTGGTAAGAGTTTAATAAAAATCAGAAAACAGAAAATGAAAATAAATTCCATTTTCCTTACTAAAAATCTTATGCATGGTTTTAGAAAGTCAAAATTAAAAGTAGGAAGACATTAACTTGAAAAATATGTTCCTGTCTTAATTGTATAAGTATTAACAAGAATAATTTCATTTTTAGCTTATAATTTTTGTTTCTCTTTTAATGCAAAATAATTATAATTACAAATATTTATAGACTGACTGGTATAATAAGTAAAACACATGCATTATCATATTTCAGTCTTAAAACAATCATTGATATTAGGAATTGTTATCCCCCTCTTATAGACACAAATTTGGGTTTAGAGAGGTTGAATGGCTTTCCCAAGGCCACGAAGTTGATAAATGGTCAAAACAGTACTCATACAAGTTCTATCCAGTTGAAGCCATTATATGTTGATATGCTAACTAAAATGTGAAAATCAACCGTTTAAATTTTTTAGAAGTCTAGAGAATCTAAGGTAGCTAATTTTTGCTACTTACAATCTATGGAAATGTTCAATTTAATTAATTACCTTCAGAAAATAGAAACCTTTTAAATTCAATAGCTAAAAAGAGAATAAAATAAGATTTCCTATCTTTCATTGTCATAGTTATCACCATCTAAATATAGAAACATTACATTACACTGGATTAAAAGTGCTCATTATCTTTAGAAAGCACTTAATAGAAATCAAAAATTATTTGAATGTATAGTGTGTATTCTAGAAGCTCAGCACCTATGTCAATCTAGAAATAATTATAAATTAGATTAAATTAAGATATAATTTTCCTCTTTATTGAATTATTATTAAAATATTTCTTGAATGTGTGCTTTAGAGGATAAATTTATTATTACAAGGGGCTGGTCAGTTGGATTAGTTGGTTAGAACGTGGTGCTGATAACACCAGGGTCTTCTCCCCTGTTTCTGGTAACTTCTAATCTACTTCTGTCTCTGAAAATTTTTATTTCTTTTTGATTTATTTTTTTCTGAATTGATCCACAATAATTATATATATATTAGGGGAGTACAATACAATATTTGGGTACATTTACACTGTTTGCTGTGATCATATCAGGGTTTTTATTATATAGAACTCTTACAAATTCATCCCTCTCTTGAAGAAATTAAAGACTCTTCCGACTGGAGTAAATCCTAGCTGTTCTTTGTCCGATAGGTCACTCAATTAGTTACCTGGCCAAGAAAAAGGCACTCATTTATCAGTTTGGTCTGAGAAATATCCTTAGTACATTTTGACCAGGTGGCAAAGGTTATCACGTTAGGATGCTCCCCAGGTCTGGGGAAACTTTTCTTTTGTACTTCTTAGAAGAAGAGACTTTATACACCATTCTTGTTTAAATATAAAAATGTCACCTTTAGAAAAATTCCTAAGGCAAATTAAAAGCCTAGAGCTGGGGACCAGAGGCCCCTTCCCATAACCAGGCACACTTGCCAATGCCAAGGAGCATGCCAAAAACATCACCTCCATGTGGGTGGCCTACCACAGCCACCACAGTAACCATGGCTGCTGTGAAAGTGGCTAGACACCACAGCCACCTCACAGATGGTCACCAGCCACTGGAGTGCATTAACACAAGAAGAGTCACCAGCAAAGAACAAAGAAAAGAAGATGTCTCTCTCCACAAAGCCCATTCCAGAGTGACAGAAGAAGCATCTGCTCTATGATAATATTAGGGGAACTGATCACACCTCTCAGCACTGGACAGAGTAACCATTACTCTTTCAGAGGGAGAGAAGTATTCTAGGGTAATTAGAGGGGGGAGGGAAGAGGGAGAGGGAAATAGGGAGAGATTGAACAATGGGCATAAAAAATAAGTACGATTTGTAACAATATATATACTAGTAATATTGATTTGATCAACACATGTCAACACCGAACCCCCAAAATATGTATAATCAGTTATGATTCAATAAAAAAAAAGAAAACGAAAAATTCCCAAGGCAAATTCAAAGCCTTCACTGTAGATTATCATAAAAGAAAATGAGACAAGAACCCCACTCAATTCTTTGGTTTTATGCTTTATGCTGTATAAGGAAATTATCACAAAAATTACAATACTTTTACATATTTAATTAGAGATGTAGAAACATTTTAATTTCAGTGTAAATAGTGTTGAGATCTTGTACTTTTTTCTAAGTGTATGAGCATTGTGTAAATAGGTTTTATTTATTTTTATTTAGTTTTTTAAATTAAGGAATATGTAAATTCTTACTTAAAGCAATATCATTTGGAAAAAAAAGCACAAATGTTGAGTCAATACAATAGAATGATGATGATGGTGATGATGATGATGACAGCCGAAATTTATACCTTAAATATGACTTACCTGGTATCATGCACATTTTCACTGTACGCATGTGTATGTGTAAAACTACTCTATGAAGGTTAGTACTATTCTTAGCTTCATTTTACAGATGAGTAAAATAACTTAAGATCACATCATTAATGAGTACCAACTGTGTTTAAAATCTAGGGATTTATATGGACATTTAATAACAGCTTGAGTAGCCCAAACTGCTTCAGAACTGGTCTTGGATATTAGTGTATGTAAGCAAACAGAGAACTTATCTTAAAGAATTAATGTTTTTTTCATATGAAAATAGGATTAGAAAAGCATATGACATTACACCAATACGTGAAAGGAAGGAATGGAGAAAGGAATTTTTAAATTCAATGTAAAAAACTTTCTTACAGAGCTGAGGACACTCTTTTTGTTGGAAAATTATTTTATTGTTCCTGAGGTAGGCAGCAAAGTACAATTGATAAAAGATGGCTTTGGAAATAGATGGATTTGGGTCTGAGGCCCAGCTTTACAATCTTTTTTTTTTTTCTTTTTTAAATTAGAAAAACCAAGGGCAAGTGATTATCCTGTCTAAAACTCTGGTTACTCACTAATGGGCTGTCCACACTTTGTGAGATGTAAAATAATTTAATGAGAAGCCTATGTAAAGGCAGTGAGCACATATAGTTGGTTCAGGAAGGTTATTTTACTATAGTTTTCCTTCTTGCGTCATTGACTTCTACTATGCCACATACATTTCCTAAATCTTAATCTCCCAGCCCTCCACACCCCACACTTTCTACTCAGTCTCAGCAAATCCTCTTCTCCTTACAGCCCAGAGAAGTATCTGTCAGGTGTAAACTTTCAGTTTAACTTCCTCTAGATGTGAATACAGGTACTAAACTAATAAAGAATCAAATTGGTCTTTAATTATAATCATGTGTTCTTAAGCAGAAGCACATGAAATTCTGAGAATATGTAACCTGTTACTGTTTTGAAGATACAACACACCACCTGAATAAATGATTCTTAAACTGTGGCGCATAAACTACCTTAATCAAAGTGAACTAGAGTGTCTACTAAAATGAAGACTCCTGTTCTCACTCTAGAGCTTCTGAAACAGTATCTGTGGGGATCTGACTCACTAATGTGCACTCTTAGCAAGCTTCCCAGATACTTCTCTTTTTTTTCTTTTAAAAATTAATTTTATGTATAGTTTTAAGTGGAAACAATTGTTTGTGATATTAAACATACAAATAATAATAATAATATGAAATTTGAGAGTCAGTACATTTTAAGGCCAGGGTTATGTATTATTTACTCACCAGGAAGCTATTATAATGCCTGGTGCACGGATAACACTAAAGTTTGAATGAAAGACTAGATGAAACAAGCAAAAACTTTCTCATTTTTGGAAGAAAAGCATTTTTGTAAAAGTAAACCTATCATAAACTGTATAGCTAGATTTTGGTATCTGCTCTCTTAGCATCTCTGTATATCTCAGAAAGTGGCAGAGCAGATGGGCTTTGCTGTTCCAGTGCCCATGGCTCTACCTGATCTGGCTTCTCTTCACACACTGACGTCCTCTGTTTCTACTCTGCCCCAGCCCCACAGGCCACATGGTCTCATTCACAAAGCACACTCCCCTCAGGGCTTTTGTTCTTGGGGCTTTATCCTCCTGGAATATTCTTTCTTTGGATGCTCCCAGTCTTGCTGTCTAACTTCCTTCTATCTTTGCTTAAGTGGCCCTTCCTAATGACACTACTTTCTTTCCCAGAGTTCCTGATCCACCTTACCTACTCTATTTCAGTGTGAAGCACTTACTACTCTCTAATATAAAAAAATAATTTATCTATTTATTTTGTTTATTATATGTGTCCCCAAACTGGATTATAAGCTCCATGAAGGCAGGGCTGTAGTTAGTTTCGTTCACTGCTGTAGCCTGAGTGTCTAGATCAGTATCTGACACATAAGTGCTTGGTAAACACTTGTTGACTGTAATCTAATAAAGGTTTTAATCTTTCTCTGTGTTTGGCATCCTATAGAATCCACTGAGTGTATAAATAACTCACATAATTTCTCTGTCTTAAAATTTGAATTATTATGTGATAGAAAACAATAGGTTTAATTCTTCAACAAATTCAGATAAAATTTACATACAAGTAGGAAAGTATTTTGGATACTGTGGTCCGCATAAACAGCAATGAGGAAACATGATTACAAAAGAAATAGTGTAAACAAAAACAGGGGTACTTAACAGTAATTGAACCAGGAACATTGACAATTTCTTTTATTCATGTGAGCTGTAGGAGAGTCTATTATCTAAATATTGTAGGTTTTCAAAAATAGAATTAGAAGAATAGTATTGAAGACAGTCCTTCCAAAGCTCTTAAGAAATATAAGAAAAATCCCTTAAGTGTTATAGTTATAGGAAGATGCTTTTCTTTCTGATATGGAGAATTTCAATTAAAATATTTAACAAATACATAAAATATATGTAAACTTTGATGAATTGTGGGGTACATTAAACTTTTTAGTTAAGATTTACAATAAAAAGACCCTTTCTCTCTCTCTCTCCTGTATCTAACTATTTCTGTTCATTTCGCTCTTTCGTTTCTCACTATCTCCTCTGCTGCCATTATAGAGCAAGCCACTTTCACCTTTCTTTTAGACAATCTCTATAAATTATACAAACTTAATATAATAATTTAAAAAATTTTAAAGAACTTTTCTCTTTTGTCTTTCTGATTATGTCACCTTTTTCCTAGAATTCCAGAAGGACCCATCTGCCTCAGGATCTAGGGAGTGGTCTACGTAGGTTAGGATTTACTGCTGAATGAAGACAGTGAGAAATATAGAAAATATATTCCTATTTTAATTTTAATCTTCATGGATGGGATTTTGCAGCAAGATAATAGTGTGATAGTGAATTTTGCTGAGAAAGAATAATCTGAGCTCCTTTATCTCCATTTTAATCTCCACCTTTATCTTTACAAGGGGCAAGGGCTTAGGACTCATTTTCCTATTGTTGAAAATGTTCCCCTTCCATTATGGCAACAGGTGCTGCTTCCAGGTAGGAAGACTTGGGAGAGAAGTAACCAGAAAACCTGACTCTTTTTGATTTGGAGAATAGAGAGTAGTGCACAGGGAAAGTTTGGGAAAGAGAGGAACCAGAGGAAGAAAAGAACCTGAAGACCACAAGTGTTCCCTCTGCATACGCCAGCCCCATGAGATTACTCAGCTAGACTGTACCTTGGAAATATACAAATGACATCTTAGGGAGAGAATCAGGGAGTGGGTGGGAGACTGGATGAGAGGTGGTATATTTTTAACCAAAAGAGGTTAAATGCCAGAAGAAACTGTCTATCCAGTCTGATTAATCTGTACACAGAATCAAGAACTTAGTTATTTCCCTCCCCTGCTGACCAATGGGTAAAAGATAAGGAGGAAGTTAAAGACAAATAAGAAAACGTGTAGACAAACTACATAATTCGTAAGAGTATATTTTTATGCACATTTGTATTGTAGTTTCAATCAAATGCTATGCCTCTGCTGTATGTAAATGAAATTATCTTAGCCACAGGCTTAAAACCCTTAATGTCTTTCCTTTAGTATAACATACAAATGCTTAACAAGCTAGGCCTCATGTGGCCTTCAGAATCTGGTTTTTGTTTATTTAAATGATATCGTCTTGCTCCAGATTTTGCCAGGGTCACAAGCTTCCACCAGTTCCAATTCTTCAAATGTACCAAACACTTTGCAGTTTAGGGTCCGCCTAGAACACTCTCCTCTCCATTTTTCACCTGTCTATTCAAATTTATCCTTGAGTGCTCATCAGAAATGTTTTTTCGATGAGATTTTCTCTAATTTCCCAATCTATAATCGTTCTTGCCTCATTATTATTATCATTATGTTGGCATTCTCTCCTTATCTCCCTGGCATATAACATTCTGTCGTTATGTACTTATTTGTGTATATATGTTTCATGTCTGTAAGCTACCTGTGTTTGGGGACTATGCCCATTTTGTTTATTCACCACTACCTACTCAGGGCCTGGTCATTGATGGCAGATATTTCATATTCCTAGACAATGAAAGCAAATTTTTAAAAAAATGAAAACTAGGCATAAATTGTTTTTGTAGGGGCGGAGGAAAAGCTTTCTTTTTGCCCTCTCTTAAGGTTTGCTGAAATGAACTCAATAGACAGATTAACAGGAGAAAAGGCATACATATTTACTAACATGCATAAGCATGAGAGTGTGTAAAATATGTGACTCAAAGAAGGGCCAGAGGGCTGAAGCTTAAAAACACCCTCTTTATATGGGAGAGGGAGATGGAGGAAATGTAGGCAATTTTGAGGAGTAGCAAATAATCTTTAGGAGGGAATGAATGAGCCCACAGAGCAGACAATAATTAGTAAATGATTCTTTTTGGAAAACGAATGGGACTGGCAAGTAACAGAAAGGTGAGGGGTAGAACTGCACTGTGAACAGATTGTCTTATTATGCAGATATAGTCTCCCAGGTAATGTCTGTGAGCTGCCCTCAAAAGAAGAGATGAAAAGTCTATCTGGGTGTGAGGAATTCTAGTTTCTTCTCTTCTCTGGTGGTTAATCTTTCCTGGTTATTTAATAAAATTCCTAGACAATTCCTAAAGTCTTAAGACAATTGCATTTCTTTTGGTAGAAGTTTTCCTCAGTCAGATAAGGGAAATTAAAAATAAATAATAATAATAAAAGCCCCTCCATGTGATTGAGGGATGTGAAGAAACAAGAAAAGATCAAAAGTCCTTGGTTCTGAGGCAGCTTCTAAAGCCTTCTAATCTCCTTTAATTCAAAACTGCTCAGCATGCCAAAGCACCATACTTTGGACTATCATTCCCTGCACTCCAACATTCTCAAGGCAGCTTTGATGCCTGTTCTATCATGTCCCTTTAATTATAGTGTCAACATTTTGTAGTTATTTATTTATTTTCTTTAGCATCATTAATACTGTCTGGTCTTGGCTTAGCCCAAGTGATTTTTAACTCCAAATATAGTGTCTTAAGTAAATTGGGTTTTAAAAATTTGTACAAAGTCTGATTTGGAATGTGTGTAAAAGACAGATAAGAAATTATGAACTACAACTAAATGCGAGCCATTCCCATTCTCATTACTGACTTTGCATCTCTGAGATTGTAAATACCAATAAGCTACTGTTTTGGAGGTACTCTTATTTCCCAGAATAAAGGTGTCATGTAAATAAAAAGGAGTATAGTTAGTAATTTTCCTCTTACATTAACATAATGATTTGTGTTTGAAGAAGTGATAAAAAGAGTTCATTTTGATGTTTTGGGATGTAATTGGTCAACTCAAAGTGGCAATGAGTTTATCCTGTGCTACCTATCAGATTACAAGTATAGATTCACCCAAGACCTGCAAGGTGAATTTTTGTTATCAACATCACAATGCCTCTGAGGATGGGTCTGGAATTTAGGAGAAAAAACATCAACTGTGGTATCAGAGATATTACCTGTTTTTCTCCCTCCCCCATTAGGTGTGTGCGCTCAAAAAATTTGCTTATCTCTGAACTTGAGAGTCACAGGTTATAAAATAGAGATATTTATATTTAGCTTCTAGAATTGCTAGTCTTCGTAATACACTAAACTCTGAGTTTCACATAGTAGGTACTCAACCTATGGCAGCTATTTTAAAGCATAGAGAAGTGCTCTGTACAGTGAGTACACAAAAAGCTATTGTGAGACACTGAGTCTCTATGTGGGCTGCACAAACACGAAGAACTACGAGATCGCTTTCTTTTAAATCTTCATTATCTGGAATATCAAGTGAAAATAATTTAATTTTCATTTCTTCTCAACCCAACAGAACAACTAAATTGCTGATCATAAATGACTATACATTGGACATGTCTATCCAAAATGCTAAAGCACTTACTATTGAACTGGGGTCAAGCATGTATTTGCCATATGTCATATGCTCAATATATATTTGTTAGTCAGTTAACTTTCACCTTTTTCTGTAGCATTTATTTCTTGGATTTTAGCCTTTTAAATTTACTCCTGGGACTCCCTGTCCCTCTAATATGCTTTAATATGAGGGTATTTCAAAAAGTTCATGGAAAATATAGAATTAAAAGATGATATAAAACTTTCCACAAACTTCTTGAAGTACTCTCGTATTGCTTGTGATCAATTCTTTTTTTTCCCATTTAAAAACTTTCATGATTTCTGATTCAACTCTTTCAGGATCATCCCTGTTGTTAAGGTATATATCGAACTACCTTTATATTCTTTCAATTCCATTATGCTTAAGAGACAACTTATAATGCTTCTGTACACAAATGCATATTAAACAAACCATTTTATATTTGAATAACATAACAGATCTTTGACTAATTAGTAACTGAATATTAATTGACCAACAGCTGGGAATTTGCATAGTGTCATCGGTATGACCTGCCCAATAACCCCAGTTAAGACTAATAATTCTGCATATAAGTATACGAATGTGATAACATTACTGACATTGGTGTTCTGGAATTTAAAAATAAAGTTAAAATTTTAATCAAATATTGCAAAAATAGAAAATTAATATTTACAGTAAAGAAGTATTAGTGCCTTTTTTCAATGTGTATATTATAACTTAAAAATTTTTGTATCTACTTCCTGTCAAGAAGAGCCCTGTATAAAGTTTTATACACATACTCACATACTCTATTATTTTTGAGCTTTTTTCATTCTGACGTTAGAAACTGTTTGATCTCTAACAAACACACAAAGTCACTAGACAAAGAAAAAAATTGTTAAATGTGAATCTGTATTGAAGAACCTGCTTTAAAAATGTCCTGTGTGAATATTAGTGATACTGCAGAAGGAGGGTTACAGAAAGAGAGTTATTTGGCAAGTGTACACTGTAGAAAATAATCACCAACTACAAGAATCACTCAATGTTCTTATTGGACTTTTAAAAATTATTTATAAGAAGTCCTCACTTTTTTTACGTGTTCAATTTTGATAAGAGCTTCAAGACATGTCAATTTTACATTTACTTTATCTATTGTGCTGCAATCCTGATTACTTTTAATGGAATTACACCAAATTTCAAAAATGAAAAAAATTACTTTCACATAATTTGTTTCATGTGTGATATTTGGTAAACCATTAACATAAGCAGCTAAACTTTTTGTTTTCTGTACTTTCTTAACCATTGTAAAATGAAGCTATAAAATAAGACTCTAGTAGGGTGAATAGACGATTTGCCTATCTTATGTAAATAGCAGACAGGAACACCAAATTGGGCTGGTAATCACAAATAAGATAGTAGTGATATTTTGCAAAAGTAAACTCTGAGAATTGTTTTATCTGGACCCAATTTGAGACTGAATTTCTGAAAGTGTAGAGTCCTCTAAGAAATCATGAAGATCCCAAGAACAGGCCCTATGGAATTCTATTGCAAAATGAACACCAAGTACTTCCCTCAATTACCCTTTAAGGCAATTAAAATCATCCCGTGAAGGTCTAGTATTATCCTTTATCTTAGGAGGATTTTTGAATTGGGAGCAGTTGGGTGGGCTCATACACAGAGGAGATCCTTTGGAGAAGACTGAATTGCTTGTAAGCTCTTCAAGGTCTTTATTATAGGGTCTTGCTGGGTGTAATTGAACTGCCATAGAATTTCAGAATGCGAATTTTAAGGTTTAGAGTTCATTGACAGTGGTACAAACATGGGATATCTAGGTACATAACACTGTTTGACATGTTAGTGTCATCAGTGAAAACTGGTTATCAGGCATTCTCAAGGCAATTTATATGAAGCACCTCTTAACAGTGCCAGTTATCAAAGCTGAGTGGAACAAATATGCAATCAAACTTTATTTACTTAGCTTGAATGTATAAATTAGTTCCTGCTGTTTTAACAAGTATCCAACTGGTATTTGTTAGAATTAAATGATGATCTCCAAGTGAGAAATATAGTATGTTAGTAATCATTAGCATTTTATTGACCAATTTGGAATCACTGAATAAAACTTAAATCAAGCAAAAGGTTGTTTGAACATTAAACAAGAAAAAAGAAAAGATCTTTCCCCTCTGGCACTGTTAATTCTCTTCAAATGATTGATGAGAAAATATTACCAGGAAGTAAAAAACAAAAACAAAAATAAACAAACAAACAAAAATGTTACCTATCAGATTTAGCATTAGACCCAAAGGGCACAGAGCATAAACACAATATTTAAAATTCTTATAGGTTTTCAGGTCCTATTTCGTATTTGGAAAAGTGTTCCTAAAATTAACAGATCTGACATGTACAATATTTATGATCTCTAATAAAACTTGTTTTCAATTTGTTTACATGGCTAATGTTAAAAGATTCTGTATAAATATTTTAAAATTTTTTTCTTATTGTGGTAAAACATATAAGAATTTCCATTTTAAGCATTTTTAAGCATACAATTGTGTGGAGTTAATTACATTCATAATATTGCATAACCACTATCTCTATTTCCAATAGTTTTTGGTCATCCTAAACATAAACTCTATACCCATTAAAGCTATATTATTATTTCTTCTCCCCTGTTTCTGGTAACCTCTAATCTACTTCTGTCTCTGAATTTTATTTTATTTTTAATTTATTTTTTTCTTCACTTGATCTTAGCGAAAAGACCAAGAAGCTATTAATTTATTTTTTCTTAATTGACCCATGATAATTGAATATAGTAATGGAGTACAATATGATATTTGGGTACATTTACACTGTTTGCAATGATCATATGAAGGTGTTTAGCATATCCATCACTTTAAACATTTGTCACCTCTTTGTATTGGGAACATTCTGCATCTTTTCCACTAGATACCTG
>NW_007747443.1:0-679 GCF_000696425.1 Galeopterus variegatus
TGCTTGCTTAGATATAAAGACAAGTGCTTAAAAGACAATAAACAGAACGGCTGACGGAACCCCCACTGTGTCTGAGTGTTCCTTTGTGGGCTGAATAGGCAGGCGGTGCACTCACCCACCTTCCAGGATCCTTCTTGGGCTTACGCGCAGCAGAGGGCAATTTATCTGGTCCTGCCTGTGGGGAATAGGGAGTCTGCGCTCGGTGGCCATGGCCAGGGAAATCCAGAGCCCAGGCCTGGCTGACCAAGAGAGCACCCGACACAGTACAAAGGAATTTATTCATGCAGAAGAAATACACCAGACAAAAATTTGGGTGTACAAAAAGATGAAGAAAATGCTTAAATGGAAGTAAATGTAAAATGAATTCTTCCTATTTTTAATTGTTCAAAAAGATACCTTGAATGTCTGCAGCAAAATTGTGGCAATATATATTATGTATTTAACATGTGTAAAAGTAAAATGACTGACAACGATAGCAGAAAGGACAGCAGGGAAGAATTAGGAGCGGACTGTTTAAGATACTTGAATTACACTCGAGGTGGCCGCGTATTTTTTGAAACTAGATGCGGATTAGCTAAAGATACATATTATAAACTCTAGGGCAACAACTAAAAGCATTTTTATTTATTTATTTTTTCCTTTTTTGTCTTTTTTCGTGACCGGCAACGGATCGCAACCC
>NW_007747443.1:1621-3589 GCF_000696425.1 Galeopterus variegatus
CTCCCGCCCCTCGCTCAGCCAGTGAGCAGCCGGTCTGTATGTGGGATCCGAACCCTCGGCGTGAGCGCCACCACGTTTCCCAAGTGGCGCACTATAGCAGTGCGCCACCGGGCCGGCCCCTAAAAGCATTTTTAAAAGAGATATAAATAAACCAAAAGTGGAAATGAAAAAGAACATTAATACTCAACTATTTTTTTTTTAAAAAAAAAGCAGAAAATAAGGAAAAAGAAAGATGGATCAAATAGAACAGTCAGCAAGATAGTGGACACTAATGAAAACATATCAAATAATTAGAATAACTATAAACCATCAGACACACATATTAAAAGACAGAGATTATCAGACTAGATAAAAAGACAAGGCCCAATTTTATGTTTTCCAAACTTTTAGGTAGCAAGATACAGAAAGATTTAATGTAAAATGGTGAGAAAGGATATGATATGCAAATAATAATTTTAAAAAGTTGGAGTAATTATACTAATAGCCGACAACGTAGACTTTAGAATAAGGTATATTACCAGGGATCAAGAGAGCATTACATCATGATGAAGGGGTCAATTCTCCAAGAAGTCATAACAATTTCAAATGTTTCAGCATCTAACAAAGTTTCCAAATATATGAAATTAAAAACTGGTAGAACTGAACAGAGAAATAAGCAAACCACCAATTAAGGTTGGAGTCTTCAACACTTCTCTCTCAGTAATTGACAGAACAAGTATTCAGAAAATAAAGATATAGAAGAGCTGAATTACACTATCAGCCAATTTGACCCAATTGACATTTACAGAACATTTTATCTAACAGCAGAATATGCATTTTTTTTTCACATGTGCATGGAAAATTCACGAACATAAACCATAGTATGAACCATCAAAAGAATACTATTTGCTTTGAAAATAGAGGTCTACAGAGAGATAATTGTTGGCTCATAAAGCAAAGATCTTTTTAATATATAGATATATCAGAAATTGGAATAAGCCATCTTACTAGGTAATTCTTTTCCCATCAGTGGAGGTATTGGGGGAAGACTTGGTGACCACACCTAGATGTAATAAGTAGGAGAGTGGCTTTTCCTGTTTTTAGTGCTATAAAATTATTATTGAAATTAAACCATATAGAGAAGCCTAAAATATATAAAAGATAAAAGGAGAACCAGAGGAGGCGAGAGCCTAATGGATGTACCCTCAGACTCTAAAGGAAGCCTGACGTGCAGCCACAAGATCTCCACTGAACATGATTTTAAANTAGCCCTTGTTCTGTAAACCAGGTTACTCTGCAGAACAGGATGGGTTCTTGAATAAGTCTGTCTAAGTTCAAATTCTTCTCTATAATTTACAAAGTTGATAATCCTAGGCAAAACCTATAACTTCTCAAAGTCTCTGTTACTTGTTATGAAAAATGAGAATACTAATAGCATCTACCAGAAAGTTATTTTTTCAGTGATAAAGAAATGAGTTAATGTATGGGAAGTATTTAGAACAGTGTCTGACACATAGTAAACATTAAATACATGTTAGCCTTTATTTGAACCAGGCATCAGCAGGTTTTCAGGGTGCAAAGATCAAGGGTTTGGGATCTAGATAGATACTGGTTCAAGGTCAGCACTGCCAATTATTAGCTCTGTCAGCGTGGGCAACTTATCTCCAGCTTTTCATGTCATTGTCCTCATTATTTGTTCCACAGTCATCTACTGAGCTCCTACCATGTTCTTAGCACTCTTCCTAGTTCTTTTTGTATAAAATAGGAGTAGAGAGGATTAAAGGAGCTAAAAGATGCAAGTAAATGCATGGTAATGAATTGGAGGGTGCTAAAGAAATTAAGATTGCATAACTTGTATCTAGATCCTAGGTCCAAGATCTAAAATCATCCTTTCAGAATGCAGTATTTTTTATGTTTCTGTGTCCCTTGAGTTTATAAGACAACCTATATCCCTTGAGTTTATGAGCAGTAACTACTTGCTGATAAAAA
>NW_007747443.1:4124-10737 GCF_000696425.1 Galeopterus variegatus
GAGTTTATAAGACAACCTATATCCCTTGAGTTTATGAGCAGTAACTACTTGCTGATAAAAACGCAGTGGTCATTCAAATTGTGGTAACAGAACACATGGGAATCATGATGTTCTTTGTAAGCCCCGAGGAATTATAAGCACATATGTTCATAGTACAATCAGAAATAGAATTCTTTTGTACATATTACAGTTCTTTGCATCTCAGATGCAGTGGTCATTCAAATTGTGGTAACAGAACACATGGGAATCATGATGTTCTTTGTAAGCCCCGAGGAATTATAAGCACATCTGTTCATAGTACAATCAGAAATAGAATTCTTTTGTACATATTACAGTTCTTTGCATCTCAGAACCTAGCACCTAATCAGCTTTTTTTTTGTTTATTACCATCCAGTCATTTGGGTGTGTACTTGATAGCAAGAAAGTTGAAGAAGACTAAGAAAAACAAAGTATGGAAGAAAACTTCTAAAATTTCTTTATTCTCTTTTCTGTGCACTAGAAAAAAGACTATCATGATGATGTATAGCCAAAGTCCACCCAAGTGAATTTTCAAATATGGTGTTGTACAGAGATGTAGTTTGAGTATCACTATCGGCTCTAAGTCAAGCAGCTTCTAGGATATGGTTGGCAACAATGAATATAACTCATTGTGATATCTCCCCAAAAGACGATGCTTGCTGTAGCCCTCTCTTTTAACAAAAATAAAATAAATATTTCTCATTCTTGAGGCCTCTTCTCTCCAGAAAATCGATTTTGGGCAGTTTACATCACCTGACCTTTTCTGATCATCCCTGTTCCTCAATGACAGACTTAAACACAAACCTCCCTCAGTCATTCTACATTTCCTCTTTCCACCCTTATTAATACACCTTTCTCAGTATTATTTTTAGTTAGTTGGGATATTTTATCTTCATTGCATTTTTTATCCTCCTTGCTTTGCATGGTTGAGATTTTGGAGAAGAGTTTGTACAATTAACTAACAGTTTTTCATAGTCATCCTGAGTGCTGGGGCATTCCCCAAAGGTGCCATGTGCTCACTCTCATATCTGGGCATCTTTAAACATGCTCCTCTTTCTGCTCATTGTTCTTTATCTCACTTGTCCCAGCTGGTGAACTTTACACATTCCTCACAACTTGGCTTAAGCATCCGTTTGTCATACTTCCTTACAGCAGCATTAGAAAACTAGTAGAACCTTCAAAAGACTGACCATCTTAGAAAATAAAGACTCTTCAATGTGTGGATTTTTCCTCTAGCTAAAATGTCAATTTTCTCGTAATTATTAGTACTGGATAAAATAAGGGCTTAGTATATTATTTATGATCAACAAATAAGTAAACGGATGATTCACTGGACAATTCTTGGAAGAATTTAATCGAGGTTGGGCAGTAGAGTAGACAGAGCTAGAGACTTGGGGGTGGAAACCTGAATTACTGTTTTAGCATTGACACCTGCATTGGATGAATCATTTCACTTCTAAATCTCAGTTTCTTTACCTACAAAAAGAAATCAAAATGCTCTTTGGTTACCGAGTATCTATCAGCTATAAGACTATGTGACCACATGCCAGGGAATTTTTGGAAGACCTGCTTGAACTGGGTTGGGGGTTGGAATAATGACCTCAGAGGTCTCTTCCAGCACAGAGATTCTGTGACACAGACACAGCAGGATGCAACTTGCATAGAAAGTAACTCTAAGACAACTGACTTTTCAGAATCTCCTGGGGGGAGGGGAAGTCCTCTGAGAGCAAACAAAGGCACCAGTAGCTTTGGGTCAAGGCTCGCCTCAGATTTGGGCCAAAGGCAAAGAGAATGCCATGAAGAACATCAAAGGGCAGTGTCTGGCCCTGGAACAAGAAGACGGATAGAGGGGAAGTCATGATCTGCAGTAAAACAAATAAATAACCCCTAAGATCACATCTGCAGACAGTCTAACATTCTTAAATGCTTTCCAATAAGCTTTGCTGGTAGCTTGCCACAAAGCCTGTCCAAGAGAATTTACAACAGACAGAGGCAGGGAATTGTGACCTAGCCTTGATGCTGCTACGAACCAGTTGGGTGACCTTGGGAATATCCTTTCACCTCACTGGCCTGTAGGTTTCTCATTTCAAAGTGAAAGAACTAAATTAGATGACTTCTGACCTCCCCTCGGGACTCAAAATCTTACAACCTCCCAGCCCAAGCTCCGATTATGGATACTCAAAGCACAGAGGTTAGTTTTGTATTAAAAAAACAAAAACAAACAAAAAAACAAAAAACACTCATTTATGGGATTCTGTCAGGAACCCAGATTAAAGATTAAATCCTAGGCTTGGAAGAAAGAAAGAAGGAGAAGGGAGGGAGGTGAAAACAGAGGGGTTATAAAAGTTTCTTTTTTTCTTCTTAAACCATTTCTTTATTGTTTCCTTCTGTTGACACAACTGCTCACTCAAAAT
The DNA here is from genome assembly GCF_000696425.1 of Galeopterus variegatus. Taxonomy (NCBI): domain Eukaryota; kingdom Metazoa; phylum Chordata; class Mammalia; order Dermoptera; family Cynocephalidae; genus Galeopterus; species Galeopterus variegatus. Next base: position 6,557 of record NW_007747443.1, read on the forward strand.
CAGCAATGGCCACCGTTCTTTTCAGTGAACCTGCTGCAGCTAAAGTTGTATAGGTCAGACTGTGAGCTGCTGCTATCTGTCTGTGCTTAGACTGAACTTCAGGTGTGGGCCTCCCAGGCATGAAACCCCAGTCCCAAGATAATTCTTAGAACACTTAATCCTCCTTTGTCCTCAGCTTTCCAGTGTGGGAATCCTGCAAGATGGAACACTGAGCTATCTCCCAAATTTCCCATTTTAGGGAAGGTCTTGAAATAGTCTATGATGTAACTGTTTCCACTGCATTTATTTCAGACCTTCTCCTATCTAAGCCAAAATTGTCCAAGCAAGAACTTTTAGTTTATTCAAGAAAGGCCCAAACAAAAAATCAAAAGGGGAAAGGGTTTGCATTTGCCAAATGTTAAAAGGTGTTCTGGGTTTGAACCTCAACAAGTTTGTGATTTTACCACAACCAATCTCCCAGTCACTCCCCAAACACCATATAAACACATTGCCAAATGTGCTCAGGGATCGTTTTTAGTTCCTATACACTGGGATATATTTATATGTGAAAAAGGAGGAAAATTGTAAGGACAATAAAGTGTGTTTGAGAAGCTAATTATAAATAATTCCATGTATTTGTGGAACAGTTTAAAGCAGTGTTTTCCAAAGTGTGCTATATATACATGTGGGGATACAGTATATGAAACAATTGTAGGTGAGATATGTGTGATAAATTGACTGTCCTTATCACTTGCTCTGGCAACCCCATTCTCAGAGTCCAGTCCCAGAAAGAAATCCTACGAAACTTAAAATGGTGAGGACACGTATTCCATCACCACGCCTTCTCAATAATCCACCCAATTCCAAACCCTTGCCTCGGCTTACCCTCCTGCAGCATCGGCACGGCCCCACCCAAATGGCAATTCCATCCCTCAAGTCCTACTCATCTTCACACGCTCATCTTTCCTGGGCTTTCCTTCCTAACATCCTTTCATCCCCAAACCAGCATTATGCCTCCTCAAGTTCCCCTAATCTCTCAGCCCTGCCCATGACCTCCTTAAACTAAAACTTTTTCTCTAAACCCCTAACTCCCTTTCCTCAGTCCCAGCCTCTTCCCACCCTCAGTTCCCCCTCCTACCACTCAATCAGAAGCCTCCTACAATTCCTACAAATCTTCCTTCTCTGGTTGGAGTTCTCTTCTTTCAATGAGTCAAACCATGGCCTCAGGTCTGCCTCTCCCTTAATCAGATCACTAATGAGCTTCCTGACTATTTTTTGATTCAACACACTGAAAACTGGTCCCCAAGCCCAGGACTCACTCCTGTTTTCTCTTCTTGAGCACATCCACTGAGGAACACTTTCTTTCTGGGGTCATGATCCTTTCTACATTTTGCCCCTGTCTTTTTTATTTCCTTTCATTTCCCTTTATAAATAAATTTATTTAAGCAAAAAAAATAAAAATAAAAAAATAAAGAAAGTGAGTTGACTTAAGGAAAATATATTTACTAAATACTAAGTAATAGTATAAGTAATATATAGACGTGGTCAAAATTTTGATGATTTTAAATGAGTGACAACTTGACAAAGACTATGTTAAAATTATACAATATTTTCTAATGATGAGGATGGGAATAATTAACTCACTGTTCACATGAGGAAGCTAAGATGCAGCGGTTTTATGAATTATCTAATGACATGCAGCAAGCAGCTGGTGGGTATAGGACTAAAAGAGGGATCCAGTGACTCCAGATCCAGTGCTCTTTGCACTTCCTGATGATGACAGTCTTCCACCTGCGAGTACTTAAATATAAATCCTTCTTAACTCAAGATACAGATGCAAGGTGGAGACCCTAGGAAAGGGTACTTCCCAGAAAAAGTAAAAAGAAATGAAAACATTCATCTCAGGTAGTTTAAACATGTGTCAAATTATGAGGCAGTATAACCTATAGGCCAGGAAAAGACAGCGAATCTCTCAAATGTAAATAAGATTCCCTTATAGAATGTGGCAGAAATATGAAACAAATATAACCCAAGAAAAATAATAAAAGTATGACTATTGCATTTTCAAATACCAGATGTTTGAAAAGAGAAGTTGCCAAAACATGAAATATGCATGTTCTGAATAGAGTCTGTTTCCAGGAACATCATGGTCACTGCATTCATATTGAGATATCAACAGCAGGGTGGTGAGGAGAGAGGAATGAGATGAACTAGGTATGGGCTAGGCTGGAAAAACTGCCCCAGCGTAGATTTGGACCTAGGGGAGGATGGTCATGAATAGAAATGGCCATAGACAGAGTGTGGTGTTAAACTTGAGCTTCGTAGAGAGTCCTCAAGGCATCATCATAAGTACAGGTGCTGGAGTCAGAACTTCCCAGGTTTAAATCTCAGCCTTCTCGCCTACCTGCTGGGTGATCGTAGCAATATGCCTAACATCTCTGCATCCTATTTCTTCACCTTTAAGAAGGTGGTAATAACAGTATCTTGCTCCTAGAGCTGGTATGAGGATTGGGTGAGATAGTCTTCTAAGAATATTAGCACAGTGAATGTCCAGTTAGTCATGGCACCTTGAATTTATGCTTTTACTGTGTTCCTATATACAAACCAAAAAATGACTGTAAGGAAAAGATATAAGCTTATGAGAACAAAGAGAACTGGAAAGGTAATAACATTAGGTGAGAGATGTTAGCTAAATTTTTAACTATGGGAATAGATGGATAGTGGTAGCCAATGCAGCTGAGCAGAGCAAGCTGAAACCCAAGCCCAAATGCTAGTCAAATGCTAGGTAATGTCAGAAGACCCTGACAGGCTCATGGTTTACGGGCACCAGGTATACCTGAAAGGAGAAAAAATAGGAGGGTTGATTAAAGGAGGAGTTAGAACCATAGATTCTAGCCCTGGGAGTCAAACAACTACTTCTCCCCCAACCAGGCAAAGCACAGGACATTTACTATCTACAGAGGCTCCATTAGAGAAGATCGGGACCTGGAGACCCCAGATCCAGCTGAGGGTGGGTATGAAAACTTACACTAAAAAATGAAAGAATTAAGTTAAAATATACATTTTGAAAAGTAATATTTATGATCTTTCCCAAACACTGTCATTCAGGCCTCTATTCTCCAGCTATAACACTGAAGAATTCTTCTCTGTAGATAATGTCCATCTCAGAAAAAGAAAAATACCTTCACATTTTATCACACTAAATGGCAGATTATCTTCTGATCACTCTATGGCAAGGACCATCAGTTGACAAGCCCCAACCCCATATACAGAACCTCTAATTAACTTTTCAGTGCCCCATTTTAGATATTGATAGAGTGCTGTCGGACCAAGATGGCGACAGGTCTGGAGCGGGAGTGCCAGAAGACAGCACGAGCCTGAGAAGTGTGCGCTGTGCTGCCAGAGTGCTATTTGCATTTCCAAGAGCAACAAAAAATGAATAAGTCATTGATCAACTAATCTACAATGATAAAAAAGCAACTACAGATTCGAGGTTTAGGGCTGACACAAAAGAAGATTCATGAGAGTGTCCGAGCCATGGCGCAGGACCAAGTGAGCAGCCTGAGGTGGCAGCAGCCAAGGACGGCAGCGGTGATGACGCGGATATGGAGAAGAAGCCGTCCAGCTGGCCCAGCTCTGTGAGTGACCCCCAGCCCGGCCCTGCTTGCGGGGTAGATGCCTGCCTGGCTTCCGCCGGCCACACCAGGCCAGTCACCAGCACCAGGGCTGCCTCCATTTTCTCAGGTGGGAGAGGAGCCGGCCGGCTCGGCCAGGCCTGCCCTCCTCACTCAGCGCGGCTCCTCATTGAGCCTTGCCACTTGCTTGCTCTGGCACAGGGCCTTCGGGGGCCTGCAGACCGGCCTCCCATCCCACTCCCACCGTGGATCTCTGGTGGGGCTGGTGGTGTGGGGAGCCCCTGGCCAGCATCAGGAGGGCAGGGAAGAGGACGCCAGCCGAATTGTCACTCCACCGCACCCTGGGCTCTGGCCTCAGGTAAACTTCCTGTTTCCGGGAGGCAGATACCATCTCTGTGGCCATAAGTTCGGAAGAACCCCTAACCAATTTCTGGTTGGGAGAGGTGTGGCCGGAGCGCTCCCGAGCTTGCTTGAACCTGCCGGAGAGCTGACTGTGGGCGGGCGCCGGAGTCGGTCCGCACTGGGGGAATTCAAAGAGGAACTGTGTGCTGTGGGCTCCACCCCCGA
>NW_007747443.1:12092-14646 GCF_000696425.1 Galeopterus variegatus
AAATTGACAAACACAGCCACACCTTAGTTAGCCAATAGGGTCAAACCTGTGTACTGTGAAACCCTCTGAGAAAATGAATAAGCATCAAAAAAAAGATACCAGAGGGCTGGCCCGGTGGCGCACTGGAGAGTGCACTGCTTGGGAGTGCAGCGGCACTCCTGCTGAGGGTTCAGATCCCATGTGGAGACCGGTTCCCGCTCACTGGCTGAGCGCGGTGCAGGCGCAACATCGAGGGTTGCGATCCCGTTGCCGGTCCCCGATATGGACGCGACACTGAGGGTTGCGATCCCATTACCGGTCAGTAAAAAAGACAAAAAAAAGGAAAAAAANGCAATACCAGGAGAAAGGTGAGAAGTCCAGAGAAAGCCCTATTCAGTGCTACAAAGGTACCCAGAGCGACCGGCAGTCTGCGCCTAGGAGAACCCTGAAAGTCTTCCTGGGCAGGGCGGTGCTGAGCAGGGGCTTGAAGGCCCGGCTGATAGATGAGGGTTGCAGAAGACACGCCCCAGCTCAGTACTGAGTGCACAGAGTGGGGAGGCCTCTGGCTAAGGAGGTGGAGACTTGGGAGAAAACACACACCCTGCGGGCCGCCTCTGCAAGGTCCAACAGCCCCACCTAGTGCACACAGAGCGGGGAAATGACTGGATAGGGAGGCGGAGACTCGGCAGAAAACACATACCCTGTGGGGCCACCACTGCATTATCCAGCACCCAGGGCCAAAGTGCACGGAACAGAGAGAAGTTCTACATGGGAAGTGGAAGCTCAAAAGAGATCACACACCCTGCGGTACCATCCCAAGATCAAGCAGCCCACTAGAGTCCAAGCTGACCAGAGAGGAGGCTCCCCAGAGAGGCCCAAGACCTGAGGCAAACACACTCACAAAACACTAGAGGCCAACTGAGTAGTCACAGAGGTAGCCATACCAAATTGACAAACACAGCCACACCTTAGTTAGCCAATAGGGTCAAACCTGTGCACTGTGAAACCCTCTGAGAAAATGAATAAGCATAAAAAAAAAAAGATACCAGAGGGCTGGCCCGGTGGCGCACTGGAGAGTGCGCTGCTTGGGAGTGCGGCGACACTCCCGCTGAGGGTTCGGATCCCATGTGGAGACCGGTTCCCACTCACTGGCTGAGTGCGGTGTGGGCGCAACACCGAGGGTTGCGATCCCGTTGCCGGTCCCCGATATGGACGTGACACTGAGGGTTGCGATCCCGTTACCGGTCAGTAAAAAAAAGACAAAAAGGAAAAAAAATGCCAGGAATTCAGATGGAATTATGGCAGCGGAAACTGCCAGCTGGGACTAAAGGCAACAGAAAATGGGACAAAATAAAGAAATACTGCTAAACTTTCTTAGACCTTATTGGACTGAATCATTGAACCATTTAGCTGTGAACAGGCACTATTCTGAAGCACAAGTAAAGAAGGACCTGAGGGTGATTCAGAGATTACTTGGCTCCCACCATAGGCCCAGAGTGCCTGGGACTAAGGGGAAGGTGTGCCTCCACCTCAATTTCAAAAGGAAGTGCTTACGGCCCAGCAGAGCTATGGGTGGGACTGCTTGACAGAGCCCTAGAAGCATGACCCCCGCCACAAAGAGAACGTTGGCATGGGTGGGGCCACTACAGAGACTCACGGTGTTGTCAGCACCCTGCTACATAGTGTGGGTGACACTAACACCTTTGTGGATCTGAAAGGTGGGACCTCCACCTCAGAGGGTCTGGAAGTCAGAGCATTGAGACAAAAAAGGATTATTCTCAAACCCAAATACCCCCAAAATTCTGAGGAAATAAATAAAATAAAACAAAATTGGAGGGCCAATGGGGAAGGCACCCAAGCAGGAAGAAGTATAGGCCAGCCACTGGCCAGACCCCTGCCCTGGCTATGCAGAAGAAAGGACCCCATGTTGTACCACCGCCAATGGGAGAGGCACCCAGACAGACAGTAAAATAGGCCAGTCTCCTGCCCAGGCCTGCCCTGCCCATTCAGAAGGCAGAACCCCATGTACTGGGCCACTGCCATGAGGCTTCACACAACTACCATGGGTGTGGTCCACAACAGCCACCACCAAAGCTAAAACTGTTGCAAGGATGGCTCATTGCCTTAAAAACATCCATGACCACTGGGCAGGTGACCCAATACATGTTCAATTTCAGGGATCAAAGAGAGTCACTGGAGGATCCTGGAAAAAATGGAAGAAGTCTTTCTCCCCAAAGTCCTCACCAGAATAATAGAAGAAACAATTAATCTAGCAGATGACCAAAAATCAATGTAGAGATTGTAAAAATATAAAAAAAAAAAAAAATCAGAAAATATGACACCACCACAGGAATTCAATAACTCTCAACTACCAGACCCCAGAGAAAAGGAAACCCTTGAAATGACTGAAAAAGAATTCTGAGTAACTAACTTAAGGAAACTCAATGACATAAAACAGGACTCTATAAGATAACACAATGAAATGAGAAAAAATATCCAGGATATGAAGGAGGAAATTTACAAAACGATTAATACTTTTAAAAAGAATATAGCAGAACTCCTGGAATTGAAAGAC
>NW_007747443.1:15525-15797 GCF_000696425.1 Galeopterus variegatus
ATCTAGGCAAAGAATCAGCAGAGAAACACAAGATCTTAACAATACTCTAGACCAATTGGACTTGGCAGATATCTACAGAACATTCCATCCAACAACCTCAGAATATTCATTCTTTTCATCAGCACATGGATCATTCTCAGGGACAGATCACATATTAGGACACAAATCAAGTCTCAACAAATTCAAAAAAATTGGAATTATATTATCCCATGTATTTTCTCAGACCACAATGGATTAAAACTAGAAATCAATAACAAACGAAACTCTGGAAA
>NW_007747444.1:0-1772 GCF_000696425.1 Galeopterus variegatus
TATATATATTATGTTTTTTCCTAAGGGGTATTCAAAAAGTTCACAGAAAATTAATATCTTTTAATTCTATTTTTCCACAAACTCCTTGAAGTACACTTGTACTTATGATAAAGTTTAATTTCTAAATTAGGCATAAGAAGAGATTAACAACAATAACTACTAATGAAATAGAACCATTACAACATACTATAATAAAAACTATGTGAATATGGTCTCTCTCTCTCTCTCTCTCTCTCTCTCTTTCTCTCTCATCTCATTGTACTGTACTAATCTATTTTCAGACCACAGTTGGCTATGGGTAACTGTAACAGAGGAAAGTGAAACCATAGATAAGGGAGGACTACTGCATGTGTATGTAAATGTTCACAGGTCCTTACAGCTGGGAAATTGACAATGAAGTCTGCACAAGCCAAAAGTGCCCAAAGCAATAGTCAAGATAATATCTGAGCCAACTCACAAGTTAAAAAATCTTCACAAGTTAGATGATTTAGATAAGCTTAGTGGTGAAAGAATGTGCTGGTCTCAACTGTCTGAGTATCATTTATAAAGGTAATCTTCCATCTTGAAGTATCAGCTCATAATAGGCCATTCTGCAAATATTTTATAGTTATATATGGCAAAGATAAGTTTCAAATTCAATGCCTAGAATAGTTCTAGCATCTAGAACCACTCAGTAAATATTTATTGGGTGATGAATAAAAAAATGGAAGGATGGAATTCTTAAAAGTGTTTATTATATCCATCACACTGATTCAGGCAAATGTTCTTCCCTAAGAAAGGAAAAATCAAGTGTACCACAACTGAGGTTATAACAGTTCAGTAAGTAGAAGAAAGAAGTGGGTACTCGGCATGGGTAGAGGAGAAAGAGAAAGGTTCTAAGAAAGTCCTTAGATCCCAGCAATTTCTAAGCTCATTCTTGGCCTGTTATTGGCAAGCTGGAACACCACNTTTTTTTTATCCCTCTTCCCTGCTCAACTTATTTTCTTGTTTATCACAATCTGAAATGCAATATATTTAACTTATTTATTTACTTATTTATTTCATCTCTGCAGCTAGAACACAGTCTCCATAAGGGCAGCGATTTTGGCAATTTCTTGGTTGTCATATTCCCCACATTGAGAATAACACCTGGCATGCAGGAAGCTCTTGATCTGTATTTTTTAATGAATGAAATAAGAAATAACTTATTTTCTTAATTCTCTTTCTACATACTAATCTGTTACAAGTAGGATTCTATACCATTGGCATAAGGATATCTGTCTTCATTTCCTGTAGAAACTGAGTTGGGGTCCATGAGTATAGCTTAATAGTAAAGACTATAACAATTTGTAACTACCTGTATAGCCACCCTGGATACCTTGCCAACCGAGTTCCTAGTAGCCCCAAACAAACCTTAAAATTAATCAGACAGTGAATGGAGTATCCCAGCAAGAATACGGGCACAAAAAAAGAAGGCCAGGGCTCCACCCTTGGCTGTTCTGCTAACTTGATATATGATAAGTAAATTAACCTTAAATATCCTACTCCATAAAATAGGGAGTTGGAATAAATGTTGTTTAAATAAACTTTCACTCCTATCACACCTTCTATTTTCCAACTCAACATACCCCACAAAGGAAAATCCACAATTTACAGACATAGATTGCAGGTACTGCCACAATGGCTTAAAAAGAAATAAGAAATGGCTTAAAAGCAAATAAAAATAAGAAATCCTCACAATATATTTCAAATAATAAAAGCCATGTTAGCTGTAAATATTTTGAAAGAAATAT
>NW_007747444.1:6899-7710 GCF_000696425.1 Galeopterus variegatus
ACTGCCTCTTCAATAAGTGGTGCTGGGAAAATTGGATATCCATATGCAGAAGAATGAAACTTGACCTGCACCTCTCACCACATACCAAAATCAACTCAAAATGGATTAAAGACTTAAGTATAAGACTTGAAACTGTAAAACTACTAAGGGAAATTATAGGGAAAACACTTCAGGAACTAGGACAGGGCACAGACTTCATGAACATGAGCCCAAAAGCACAAGCAACAAAAGAAAAAATAGAGAAATAGGACTATATCAAACAAATTTCTTTAATGATTAGCATAGCAGAAGACATATCTGCTTCTGCATTCAATCTGTTGTGATAACACATTACATAGGCACTGGAAAACTTCACTGTATACTTGTGAAATAATGGGAGTGAAAAAGAAGAGAGTGAATAAAAAAGCATTACTATTATTTTGAAAATAGATTTGACCCTGCAAACCTCCTGAAAGGGTTTCTGGGACCCCCAGCTGCCTCCAGACGACACTCTGAGAACCTTTGGCCTTAATTCTGCTATACAGTGTAGTTTTTCAGATGAATTCTAGATTATATTTGTCCCTTAATTTAGGAGCTACTAATTATGTATTTTAAATCCTGTCTTCTCACTTAGGGATCCTATATCTCTCCAGTTAATAAAATATTATGTAAGTAGTTATTCAATAGTTCTGCATTTTCTCATTTTTCTCACATTTCTCCTTTTTTGTCATTTCTAGTTATTTCACGCTTTGGTACTATTGTGAATGGACTCCATTTTTCTACTGCATTTTAATTGGGTATTGTTTGCCTATATTAAAAATGCTGCTTTATG
>NW_007747444.1:8966-9872 GCF_000696425.1 Galeopterus variegatus
CCATTTTTCTACTGCATTTTAATTGGGTATTGTTTGCCTATATTAAAAATGCTGCTTTATGGTGTACGTTGGCAGTTGGTTGCTCCCTGATTAATTCTTAAAATTTCCCAGGTATATCCAAAACAGCAATAATTATGTTAAATAATGTATTTGTTGTGATCTATTTTTTAAAGTAGTAACTTGAAATTTTGAAGCTGTTTATATAATGTTAGACTAGTGGTTTGATATTCTCCATATTGAAAATCACTGTTCGATTTCTAGATTTTAAAAATATTTTATGAGGAATCGTCTTGAACGTACTGAATGACTTTTTGGCATCTATTCAAAATATCATATGCTTTTTTTCTTAAGACAAATGCATTGACTAGGATTAGATGACCTCTGTTTGGTCTCTTCTATAATTCCCTCTTACATAACGTTATAAATGACAGGCCCATTTAGATTATTAACAGAATCAAAAGACGTTTTGATTGTGGTTCTCAGCTTTGGAAGGGGAGGAAGGCATAACTATACCCGAAATGTCCCTTGAGGCTGTTCGGGGAACCTGGCCACCATGGTCCCACCCAGGGAGATGTGTTTGTCCGCAGGTGTCCAAGTAGAGGGTTGGCGATTAACGGCCTCCCTGCTGAAGGCAGAAGTTCCTGCCTTGAACTTCAGCATGAGCCCCAACTTCCTCAGTCAGCTGCCAAAGGGAATCGTCCTGGGGCCATCACACTGGCCACTTTCTCTCTCAGGCCTGAAACCGATGGTGATTTTCAGCGTCAGAGATGACACTGGAACTTCATGACATGATGAAGTTCCCGTGGGGCGGGGAGGACACCGCGCAGTGCAGGACCTGTCCAGAGGGTTCCCGCTAACGGGGCGCTCCAGGGCGGGCGCCGGGCCAGGGAGGCGCCTCGGCCGCCA
>NW_007747444.1:11493-12421 GCF_000696425.1 Galeopterus variegatus
GTTGAGAAATAGAGAAATCCTATCACAAGAGGAGGTCCTTTCAACTTGCTCGCCAGCCTCCCTGTCCTGTTCTCCAAGTAGTTTCTATTGGCACCTTGCTAAAGTTCCCCCTTCGAGAACGTTTTTTAAAAAGTATTATTATTAGAATGGAAATTGGCTGTAAGTCTTGAAAGAGTTGTTGTAATGACACACACACACAAAAAAAGTTGGTTTTTTTTTTTTTAAAGTTATTGAAAACCCAAAAGATCTTCATGGGTTTTCTTGTTGTAAAAGTTTTCTTGGTGAATTAACTGATTGTACAGGTTCTCTTAAAGCTGTTGAAGAATTTTCATAATTCACATGGATCCAGTAGCTTTAGAGTTGTTTAATGCCGGCACAGGAAATGAGGTGCTTTGTGCTACCCTTTAATTGTGCAAAACTGTTAAAATTGAGAAATAAATTATGGTCTTACCGTTCTACCTAAAAGTTTCAAAGTTCAGCTTTATATTTCTTTCCCCAGATCCTGAATGTTTATCCCTATAACGCCATCATTTTGTTCTTGTGTGTTACAAGCCCAGGACCACAACTGCAACCTGGACACATATTTTGTCTTGGTATCTGAGCATTATTATGCATGATTTTCAAGCTTTGCTAAAGGTAGGTGATAAAGTTGACAAGTTTTCATTTGCCAGAGCTGTAGTGCTAAGTTTTGACAGATAAATGAAGGTGCATGTTATTCATGCCATATTGACTTTTATTACATTATAAAAGATAATTGTTTCAAAATGAGAAAATTTGGAGATGTATAAGCTTTCAAAGATAACTTCTTCTTTATGACTATATTGACATGATATGTATCATGTGAAAAATTACTCTCATTTGTCTTAGTCCTTTTTTATTATTTTTGTTAGGAACAAAAAAATGCAAAGTAAAAGATTCATTTTGATGA
>NW_007747445.1:0-347 GCF_000696425.1 Galeopterus variegatus
CAGAAATGGACAAATACAGAAAATTGGTACTAGAGAAGTGGGCTGTTGCTTCTAACAAATACTTGAAAATGTGGAAGAAGCTTTGGTACTGGTTGTTGAGGAGAGGCAGGAAAAATTTTGAGGAAAAGACTTGGAAAAGCTTAGATGCTGCTGATAGTTTAAGAGACAAGAAAACCAGGGAAGGTTTGGAATGTTCTAGAGACTGGTCAAATGGTGGTGACCAGAATGCTTATGGAAATATGGACTGTAGAGACCATTCTAAGGAGGTCTCAGGTGTAAATGAGAAGGGACTTATTGGAAACTGGTGCAAAGATCACCCTTGCTATGAAGTGGCAAGGAACTTGGCT
>NW_007747445.1:1648-12420 GCF_000696425.1 Galeopterus variegatus
TTGGGAAATTTGCAGCCTGGCCATGTGGTAGAGAACCAGAAAGCATTTTCAAGAGAAAAATGTAATGGTGCTAAAAAGATTAGTACAAAAGAAACAGATTATCAAGGGAAGTGGGGAAAGGCCCTGAGGGCATTGCAGAAGCCGCTGGGGTCAGCTCTTCCATTACAGGCCCAGAGGCCTAGGGATAAAGAATGGTCTTGGGGAAGAGTCCTTAGGTACCCTCCATGGGCTTGCTGCCCAGGGCCACCTCGGGGTGCTGCTCTCCACGCCAGCACTCCAGGTGCTTCAACGTTCCAGCCATGGCTAAATTGACCCCAGGTGTGACTGTACCCACAGCTTTGGAAAATTCAATTCAGAAGCCTTGGCAGCAACCATGTGGTGTTAGATCTTCAGGCTTGCAGAATGCCAGAGCTGTGAAGGCTTGGGAGCTGCCACCCCACACTCAAAGGATGTATGGAAAAGCCTGGGGACCCAGGAAGAGATCAGCAGAGTCACACTATATAGAACCTTTGCTGGAGCAATGCTGGAGCAGAAAAATGGGGACAGAGTTGCAGCAGAGAAACCCATCAGCGCCATGCTTAATGGAGACATAAGAGTGGGACCACCACGGAGACCCCAGAATTGTATAGCTACCAGCTTGCAAAGCCAGCTTGTGAGAGCTAAAATATCTGAGATTAGGAAAGCCATAGAGGCAGGGCTGCCAGAATGGCAGGGCTTGCCTAATGGCCCCACACCAGCATTCACAGGACATCAAACATGGCATCAAGATACATGTGTCACCAGCTTTGAGATTTAATGCCCGCCCTGCTGGGTTTCAGAATTGTTTAGGACCTGTTACCCCTTTCTTTTGTCCTATTTGTCCCTTTTTAGATGGGAATATGTACCCTGTGATTTTACCTACATTGTATCTTGGAAGTAGATAACTTGTTTTGATATCACAGGTGGGACTTTGAACTTTGGACTTTTGAGTCGAAACAAGTTAAAACTTTGAGGATGAAATGAATGTATTTTTATGTGAAAAGGACATGAGTTTTGGGAGTCTATGGGTGGAATATTATGGATTCAATTGCATTCCCCGAAAAGTTTAATGTGTTGGAGGCTTGGTCCCCACTGTGACAATGTTAAGAAGGAGGGAAGTCCTATTACGGTGTTCCCTGGACTTTGGATTTCCCAGCTTCTGAAACTATAAGAAATAAATTTCATTTTCTTATAAATTACCCAGTTTCAGATATTTCATTATAAGGAACAGAAACACATTAATACAATTGGTTATTACATTTTAGAAAAAATATTTGAGCAAAACAAAAAGTATATTTTTAAATGTTTCATAAATATGTAATTCAGGCATGGAAAGTATGTAGACCAATTAACCAAGCATTGTAATATAGAAATAAAATACTAGAGAGAAAAAATAAAATATTGCAAATTAAAAATAATGAAATATTAAAATATCAACATTTAAAGTATTAACTACTTTTGTAATAATTAAAATATTATCCTGAATGTTGATTGTGTCAACTAGGAAAATAACCAAGTATAGAGCACTTGAAAATATTGTTAATTAGAAGAGTATCAGGTATTAAAATTTCAAGGAGAATGTCAAAATTTTATCATTAGAAATAGTTATAGGAGAAATGGTTTGATTATTAAATATATGAAAATAAATTTAATATAATGCAAGAAACCTGTTTAAAATAAAATCAAACTAATGAAAACGAGGAATTAAAGTAAAAATAGGGCCGGCCCGGTGGTGCACTTCTACAGTGCGCCGCTTGGGAGTGCAGCGGCGCTCCCGCCGAGGGTTCGGATCCCACATACAGACCGGCCGCTCACTGGCTGAGCGAGGTGCGGGCGCAACACCGAGGGTTGCAATCCCGTTGCTGGTCCCGGTCCGGTATGGGCGCGACACTGAGCGTTGCGATCCATTGCCGGACACGAAAAAAGACAAAAAGGAAAAAAAAAAAAAAGTAAAAATAGACAAAATAAGGAAATATAAAAATGAACATGATAACTCTAATTGCTTTCCCTGAAAAAGTAAATACCCTATTAAAAAAGGATATAAATGTGCTAACTAGATAGAAGAAAATTATTGCAAATACAGATAATTAATTATACATTGATGTCACTTTCTTAATACACTTGAAATTGTTCAAAGTAATTAGATGTTTAAATTGCCCTAAACAAATATAAATGGATAAATACAATCAGAAAATAATTGATTTCAAAAGTGTTATTGGCAATGTAAGGACTGTGTGCAGACAATTTTATAGGCAGATACAAATACAGAAACAGATAACTCCCACATGCTATAATTTATTCTACAACCAAATGAAATCAATAGTTCTCCAACCACTTCTTGGATATGGTAAAACAGTCTTCAGAGGCAAGTATATTGATTTTTTTAAAAAGCAATTAATCCCACTTGGACTCTGACACAAGGATTGCAAAAATGTCAAATGACTCTTAATATTTGAGATAACTCATGTATTTCTTGAGATAATAAAAGCAGCTTGGGATTCACATATGGCAGCAACTGTGATCTGTTGAGGGGAAGCTCAACTCCTGGCCAGCATTTTCCACTTAATGTGTGTATAGCATGGTGTGCGTAGATTCAGGGCCTTGCCACCTATCTCTGCTGGCAGGAAAAGACGCCTGAAAGCAGCCCTGTCAAGGGGCTTTCTGTTAGGATTGGCCTGTGGAGGCCACTGGCTTGACTGAAAAGTAAAATGAAATTGGGAGTAATTCCTATTTCCAGCTTTCTGAAAATGTCTGATAGCTATCTGCACATTCTCTTTCGAGAAGTGCTTGTTCTGTCACATTTTTTACCCACTTAAAAAATTGGACTATCTGAGTTTTTATAATTGATTTGTAGAATTCAAATGCACACACATGCACACACAGTCGTATCTCACTATTTGTGGTAGTTATGTTTTATAAAGTCACCACAAACACTGAATGAGTGAATGCTGAATAATTGCTCCTCGGTGGAAAAATCAGGCTTACGTTTTGGCACGCCTCTGATCACAGCATTTTTGTCAACTGGTTAATGCACAACCCGTTTTATGTGAGATTCTATTTTAAAACACCTCATTTAGTATGCTGTATCTTGTTGACTCGTTAACATTAAACTCATGGCCAACAGCACTATAATTCATGACAGAATGGAGCTTACTTAACATATGCATTTTCTACATAAGGCATATCATGCTACACTATGAAACAGACAGCACTTTAGCACTGCACTGGGGGAACATTTTAAAGACCAAATGCCCAACAAAAAGCAGAAAAATGTGAGAAACAGGATGCTCACTAGACCAAGAAAGACACTTGTTTACGGTATAAAAGCTGAAACGAGAAGGCAGAGGGTTGCCTTCTTTGTGACTTAAATTTTCTACCACTTTGTTCATCTCCACAAATGATCATGAAACTGCTGTGAGTACTACTTTAGGGGTTACAAACTTTTTTTAAAAAATAGGCTTAATTAATTTACTTAATTTTTTTTATGTAAAAACCCTACCTGGTAGCCACAGCTTGAGCCTGGATGTTTGGCACAGAGACTCTGGTGTGGGTCTTCATAAGATGGTCAGTGATCCTTATAGAGAGACTTTGTGAGCACCATCGTCTTGCAGAGGTCAGGGGTCAGATAGCTGTTATCTTAGAGATGGCATGGAGGGTGGCCTTGGCAAAGTAGCCTGGGATGGTCGTGCAGCCCCTAGCTAAGGGGCAGCATTATCAGTACCGGCCATCAGCAGCAGCTTCTTGGGTGCAGGGACTGAGCTGATGCCAGTGCCTCTGTGGGTGGGGACAAGGCACACCAGCACAGAGCCACAGAGGCCTGCCATCTTGCAAGGGACAGTGTGGGTCTTGCCAATCTTGTTTCCCCAGTAGGCTCTCGGATGGCGGTGGCTACTTCCGTGGAGCACGTAACACCCAGACCAACATAGCCACTGTAGCCTTGATGAGACAAATGCTTAGAAGCTGGTCACTGGCCAGCGTGGGTTTGATTTTGCATGAAATAATCTTCAAAATCTTATTCTTGAGGACACCTTGAAGGGCAGGGAGAAGAGATGGATCTCTTCCAGGGACTTGATCTTCATGTCCTTGACCAGGTGGCCCAGCTTGGTGACACAGGTCCACTCTGTCCCTGGCCTTGCCCCCACAAACTCCTTCTCTACCATGCAAGCCTCCCATGCCAGAGACATGGGCCTGAAGGCCCTCTTGCTGCACTGGCATCATCTGCTATTAGGTGTTTTTTCAAAGAAGCACAAACAAATTATACTGAGTATTCAAATTTGCAAATACGGAATCTATTGATAATGAGGATCAAGTGTAACATATAATATATATAAAATATGCACATATATGCATATATGTATATGCATGCATGTGCATACACATGTATATGCACATACGTATATTAATATGTCTGCACATATAGACATCTGTGTGTGTATTTTTTTGGATAAAAGTTCTTTGTCCAATGAATATATTCCGCATATCTTCTCCCAATCATTGGCTTATCTTTACCAATTCTCAAACTAAATTTTGATGAATGTAAGTTTTTAATTTAAACATAATCCAATTTATCAATATTGTCCATACTGTTTGGTGATGCTTGTGTCCTGTTTAAGAACTCTGCAAGGACTAAGGTTACAAAGTTGTTTTTCTCTGTTCTCTTCTAAAGATCTTTTTAAGTGATTTAGAAGCTTAAGACTCTATAAAATAATAAACCAGAATCCCAAAGATTCTAAGATATAAGTTTGGATTCAGTAGGTACAGTACTATTTTAATTAAAAAGAGAAGCATGGTCTTTTCTGAGGCACAGTAAAATTACTGTCTAGTAAAAGTTAACCCTTTAAGTAAAATGAAATTAATCTCCTAAACGTAACAATTCTTATATAGTGTTTAATATATGGCAAGCATTGTTTCAAGCACTTTACACATATCAGCTCATCGATCCTCATAAAAATTTTATCGAGAAGTATTGTTCTTGTCTATTTTGTAAGGATTACAGAGAGGCCAAGAGAGATTAGGTTATTCACTTCAGCTCATGCAAATTTTAAGAGGCAGAGGGAATTTGAACCTAGGTTGTCTGGCTTTATTCTCCTAGCTCTTAATCTTGCTGCTTCAGATATGCAACCTGAAATGCCTAGATTAATTAAAATATTAAATTAAAAATATTAAAAACAAATGAAATAGAAGACTATTGCAAGTATTATATATGTTTGTCAAGAAATGTGAAGGCTCTGAGATTTTCCTATCTGCAAGCTCACATTTTACACGCTAACAGTTTCATGAGTGTTGGTAGAAAACATGAGACTTCTGGGTAAGTGATGAAGTTTACTTGAATGGTCATAGCAATTGCCATAGCCAGAGCTTCATTATTTTTGTGCTGGTTCCCTTGACTCTCAATTCTGGTAGGGCAATGAAAAGAGGGCCAGATGACTCATGAACTGAGTTGTATTACGAGAGAGGAAACCAGAGCTCTGTAATGATAGCGAGGATGCCTAAACAGGGCTTCAGAGGAAGACATTATCTTTATCATATTGAGCAGTAATGAGGCCTGTCCTTCGATCCAGTGGGAGACATTGTCTCTATTTTTCAAGGCTGTAAGTATGCTACGTGCCATGGAGGGAGACACTACCTCTGTCCTCCAAGGAAGGCACTTTGTTATAAAATTCTTCCTGCTAACTGCTATTATCTGATTGTGCTATTAATATTGTGTCTCTCCAATATTAATTTGTTCAAATCCTAAAACCCAAACTGATGGTATTAGAAGGTGGGGCCTTTGGGAGGTGTTTACGTCATAAGGACAGAGGAATCATGAATGCGATTAGTGCCCTTCAATAAGAGGACTGAGAGAGCTCTCTTGCCCCTTCTGCCATGTGAGGACATGTTGAGTAGGCACCATCTATGAATCTGGAAACAGGCCCTCATCAGCACCGAATCATCCAGCGCCTTGATCTTGGACTTCCCAGCCTCCACAACAATATGAAAGAAATTTCTGTGGACTATAAGCCACCCAATTTATAATATCTTGTTATAACAGCCTGAACAGTCTAAGGCATGAAAATAGTCCAGAAGGGCAGTCAGTTCCTTGCTTCAAAAATATGCAGAATCATGAGAGACATATGGAGAACTGTCTCTAAAGATGATATGTGGTGTGGTCCACGCCATGGAGGGGTCTTGAAAAGAATAGCTTGGGCTGCCCTTTCCGAGTTGGCAAGGCCCCCGGAGGGAGAGCTGCTGGCAGGGCCACAGCTACCAGCACTTGCTTTCACTGTAAAGATCTCTGCCGTGGCATAGTGGTGCTGCTTTCACTTTCTCTTTTGATGTTTTGGTCAGCGTGGCAGTTTACTGAGTTTCCAAAAGATGCAAAAAATGACACACAAACAGTTGTTGTTGTAAAATTAGATTATCCCACAAAAGATCCGGGAAGATTGAACAATTCTAAATTGTCCCTTTTGAGTCAATTTATTACACCAATGGATGTTTTAAAAACACCTTATGAATAGCCATGAGCAATTGCTTTTACCAAAGAAATTAATAAAAAATGGAAATCCCCATCCTCTTCCCACCATCTGGGTAAATGATTGTATGGATTATAAAATGGGAAAAGGAAAAATTTGGCACCCTCCTTGTGGACGTCTTAAATATGACTTAAGTTGGCAAACGTCATCTACAGGGTATTATATTAATGGTAAGAGAATGGTTGGAGTTAATGGAAAAAGATATTATAGGAAGAATTAAGTTTATGAGAAAGAATGCATAGAAACCCTGTTACTCATTGGTGTCCTAAGTTAAAAAAAAATCTTAGTAAGATATTGGGACAAAGACATATGATGCACAACTTTCCCTTCTAAAAATAAATATTATAGATGGAATTTAGAATGCACCTGGTTTTGTGAGGAATGGTGCTGTGCACCTTGACACTTTACATTGGGCCACACAGGTGCTATATTAAGTACATGCATGATAAAGCTGTTCAAATATCCTCTATTCCTTTTCCAAATGAACAATAGGTTCATGGCTATAGAAATATAAGAATCATTAAATCAAAGTTAAAAATATATATAAGGTTTGTTTCACACTTTAAAACCGCAATCGCTGCCATCTCAATTTTGAGTCAGACATATAATTAATGCTTGCTGGTAGTAATAAGTTTAAGGTTAATATGAGGACAAGAAAAAAAAAGAAACACAATGGTGAAAAACATCAAGAACAGTGAGTCACGGACTAATTGACCACACAACAGATATAATCACCAGAAAGAATTGGCTGACAACTGAGTTTTATTTAACTTTGTAGATTATTAATTTTATGAGAACTGATGTAATTTTAAGAAAAGTTTCCATTTAACTATTGATTTAATAATTTTAAATGTTTATGTAGTTAAAATGCCCACATTAACCCCCCCGTGTTGTGTAACAAATAAAAATGCTGTTTCCAGTCTGAAAGCTGCTTCAGCTGCTTTCACTGCTCTGACTGCAACAGTGCTGACAGCCCATAGGCTGAGAATGTGCTTCAGAGGAACTTAGATCTCCGCCTGTGTTTTTTATTTTTGCTGCTTCCTCATCCCTCTTTCAAGGACCCCCAACTCGACTGGAGCTGGTCTCTGGCAGATATGAAGGAAGCATTTTATATCTAACAATAAAGGAAGCCATCAGGAAAAAGTTGGTACATGTTATTACATAATAATTTGAGACACCTGTGTGTCAGACAACAGGCAAACCACATGTCAAATAGCAGGCTAATGCTAAATTAGAAAGCAACTTTTACAACATGTAATGAATTGTTAATAGTGCGTATCAATGTGTAGAAAACATGAAGAACAATATGCAACAAACCAATGAGCAAATTGTAATAATATTTCTACAAGCATAAATGAATAAATTTTGTAAATAATCAATAAGTATTTGAAAAAGTAACATCAACCCTTCTAGCCATTAAATAAATGATAAGTCAATAGCATTGCATATCAGTTCTTGTCCAGTGGAAACTGACACTTTCATATATTGTCATAGGCATGACAATTAATAAAATATTTTATTAGGGATTCTTTAAATATGCATCAACAACTTTAAATCATTTATACATTTGACTTTATAATTCTACGTTTGAGAATTTGTCCAGCTTTTTATAAGAAATCCATGTATATGTATATCCATAATAACTGTATTTACAGAGGTCAACATTAATATTGATACAAATGTATAATATAATATGTTTCAATAGGCCAATGCACATAAAAGGATACACCAGCCATCAAAAAATATATAATGAGGAGGAAAATATTCCCAGTATATTTTCACTTGATAAAACAGGTTAGAAAATAAAGTACAATTTGAAATTTCCTTTAAAACAGAAAACCACATGCGTACACACACATGTGCATGTGAAGAAAATTCTAAAGTTCCATATAGGATTATGCTGAGGTAATGGATGATTTTTGTTTCCAAATTTATAATTTCTCTATTTGCCGATTTTTGCATGTAACTTTAAAAATTTGATATATATTGCCACAGGAAGTTGCAAAAATAGTACAAAGATGGTCTGTCTACATTCAGCCAATTTTCTCTTTTGGTTACATCTCACACAGTCAGTGTATAATGTCAAAATCAGCACTGTAGTATGTGTCGCACATGCAGATGAGTGTAACTGGTAACCACCACCACAATCAAGATGCAGAACCATTTCATATCACAATGATCTTACTCACAATACAGCTTTATAGTCTCTCCTATCCTTCTGATGTCCATAATTCTTATCCACTGGCAACAAGTAATTTTTTTGATAATTTTATATAAAATGAATCATACAGTACGTAGTCTTTTGAGGTTGGTGTTTTTTAACTCAGTTGAATGCCCTTGTGATCCATCCAGGTTCTTCCATTTATCAGTAGCTTATTCCTTTTTATTTGTGAGTAGTATTGAATGGTTGGAGGTGCCAAAGATTGTTTAGCCACTCACCCATTAAGGAGTATTTGGGTTATTTTCATTTTTGGCTATTACAAGTAAAGCTGCTCTGAACAACAGTGCACAGGTTTTTGTGTGAACGCAAGCTCTAGATTCTCTAAGATTAATGCCCAGGTATTCAATTGTTGAGTCCAATAGTAAGTGTATGTTTAGTGTTTTCTTTAAGAAACTGCCAAACTATTTTCCCATGTGTCTTTAATATTTTACAGTCTTACTAACAATGCAAGAGAGACCCATTTTCTCGCTAACTTCGCCAGGATTTGTTACTGTCCTGTTTTGATTTGTTTTATTTATTTATTTTAGCTGTTATGATAGGTATGTGGTGATATTGCATTGTGGTCTTAATTTGCATTTCCTATTTGTTAGTGATATTTAACATGTTTTCATGTACTTACTTGCCATCTATGGATTTTCTTTGCTGAAATGTCTTTTGCCTATTTTCTAGTTGGAATGTTTTCTTTTTATATGAACATATTGAGTTTTGAGTTCTATACTTATTCTCAATATGCATCCTTTGTCAGATCTTTTCTCCAAATCTACAGCTTGTGTTCATCCTGTTAATGGTGACTTTCACTATGTGAAATATTTTTTTGTTGCATTGTTGAAGTCCAATTTCTTGATATTTATTTTATCAAGCTTTTGGAGTCATGTCTAAGAAGTCTTCATTGAGTCCTAAGTCCTGGAGCTTTTCTACAAAAAGATTTTCTTCTAAAAGATTTATAGATTTATATTTTACGTTGAAATCTCTGACCCATTTTTAAAATTATTTATTTATCTAGCATATTCATTATTACAAATTGTAATATTTCCCCATGTCCTCCACCTGACCTACCACTCCCCAATCCCCCTTCTTCCCTGCTCCTGATCTCTAGTATCCTTAGCTTTGTTCTCTCCTACTGAAAGTTCAAAGCATTATTGTGGCCTTTTCTTTCTTTTTCTTCCTTCCTTTCTTCCTTCCTTCCTTCCTAGCATCCAATTATGAGTGAGAACATGCAGTATGTCTCTTTCCTTGTCTGGCTTATTTCAATTAAGATAATTTTCTCCAGTTTCATCCATTTTGCTGCAAATGGCAGAACTTCATTCTTTTTTATGGCTGAGTAGTATTCCATCATGTACATATACCACATTTTCCTTATTCAGTCATCCATCAATGTACATTCAGGTTGGTTCCATATTTAGGATATTGTAAATAGAGTTGCAATGAACATGGGATTGCACATATCCATTCAACATGATGATTTCCATTCCTTTGGATATATACCTAGCAGTGGGATTGCTAGACCATATGATAGTTCTATCTGTAGTTGTTTGAGAAACTTCTCTACTGTTTTTCATAATGGCTGTGCAATTTACAATCTCACCAACAGTGTAGAAGAGTTCCCCTTTCTTCACATCCACGCCTGCATTTGTTATTCTCTGTCTTTTTGACAATGGCCAGTTTAAATCAGGTGAGATGATATCTCAATGTGGTCTACATCTGACAAAGGATTAATACCTAGGTTATATAAGGAACTCAAACAACTATACACTAAAAAAACCAAATAATCCAATTTAAAAATGGGCGAAGGAAATGAATAGACATTTTTCAAGGGAAGACATACAAATGGCCAACAAATACATGAAAAAATGCTCAGAATCATTAATCATCAGGGAAATGCAACTCTATCCATTTTAAGTTATTTATTTATTTATTTATTTTGTATAAGGAGTGTTACTTTGCCTCACATGGAGTCATGGAGATGCGAAAAGGATTACTCAAAGCCCATTTCTTCTGAGAAGGGAGACACCCCAAAGGGG
>NW_007747446.1:0-10265 GCF_000696425.1 Galeopterus variegatus
CCGGTCCGATACGGGCGCGACACTGAGGGTTGCGGTCCGTTGCCGGACACGACAAAAGACAAAAAGGAAAAAAAAAAAAGAAATACCAAAAACAAAACAAAAAAGTAAATATTTAGAATAAAGGAGAATACATTACTGTTTTTAAAGAACAGAAATCTAATTTAAAACATGCAAGATGAATTTCATTGACTATTTAGTTTGGGCTCCTCTGTATCAATGATCTTAGAAATGCACATACATTTTGACCCAGCAAGTTTACTTCTAGGAATTTGTCCTTAAAAGAGTTCCCAGAAAAGTGTGCAAAGACATGGACACAGATATGTTCACTGCCTTTTTTACTTGTGATATTTTACAAAATACTGGAAAAAGTTTAATTTTCTAACACTGGTATCAAATAAGTAATATATGATACCTCCAAAAAACATGCAACTACACAGCCATATTGTAGTGCAGAAGAATATTTATAGGCATTGGAAAGTTATAATACTAAGTGGAAAATATTATAATCCTAATAGTACTTACAGAAACAATCATTGACTAAAAAGAGTATACAAGGGTACTTCAAAAAGTTTGTGGAAAATAGAATTAAAAGTTAATAGGAATCTTTCCATGTCCTTTTTGAAGTACCCTTGTATGCATATAAAATCCATACATTGGAAAAATAATAGAAGCATTTTTTAGAAGCATATTTTAATAATGAGTAGCCCTTGGTGTTAGAATAAGTGAAATATTTTTTGTGGCTTGGGCTTTCCTGTTTATGAATTTGGCAAACACCTGTTGAGTACCTTTTATGTGTAGGAACTGTGTTAGATGTTGAGCATGCAAGATGGTTTTAGAACATGGCCTGAAATTTCTTGACAGTCTCCAGCTGAGAGATCTGAGTCCCCTCCTCTTGAATCTGGGCTTATGATTGCTTGAACCAATGGAGTATGACAGAAGGGAAAAGGCCACGCCACTTCCCCCTTGCTCTTTTGGAATGCTCACTGTCCTAAGACTCCTCTCCTTAGGAATGTCCCTCTTTAAACCCAGTCACCAACTGTGGGATACCCAAGTCACATAGGAAGCCATGCATAGGTGCTCCTGTCAACAGTCTCAGCTGAGCTCATTGTTCATCCGTCCCTGCCCAGGCACCATTTGTAGCAGTGAAGAAGCCATCTCAGAAGTGGTTCCTGCATCCCCAGCTCTTCCAGCCCCCAGCCTTGAGTCTTTCCAACTGAGGCCACACCACCACAGAGTAGAAAATGATCTTCCCCATGGAGCCCTTTCTAAATTCTTCACTCACAGTATCTGTGAGCATAATAAAATGATTGCTAAACAGCAATGCTGCCAAGTTTGGGGTGCTTTGTTACACAGCAAAGATAACTGGAACAGCATGTCACAGTGAACAATACACTGATAGACAAGGCAGGGAGCAAAAAAGTTATCAAGCAAGATAGTTACTGGGGAATACTATGAAGAAAATAAATCAGGTTATGGGGTTTCATCCACTGTACTTATCACTAGCTGCTGTACTATGTAATCTATTTTACTTATTTATCTTGTCTATTGTTTTATTCAGGGTTATCAAGTGAAACAAAACCAATAGGATGTATATATGTAGGGAGAGAGATTTATTTTAAATCTCTCATGTGCTTGTGGGCCTGACAGGTCCAAAATCTGCAGGACAGGGCAGTAGGCTGAAGACTCAGGGATAAGTTGATGTTTCAGTGTGAAATCTGAAAGCAGAATTCCTTCTTCCTCAGGGAGCCTGTCTTTCCAGGCCTTCAACTGACTGGATGAAGCTGACCCACTTTGTGGAGGGTAATCTGCTCCACTCAAAGTCTACTGACTGAAAAATACCTTCACAGCAACATCTAGAGTGGTGTTTGATTGAACATCTGGGCACCATAGTCTAGCCAAGTTGACACACAAAATTAACACATCACATGTACTGTTTGACTCACCGCTAGAAACCAACCTCCACAAACGCAGGAATTCTTATCTATTTGGTGCACTGTTCCAGTGCATAGACCAATACCTGGCTCATACTAGGAATTACATAACTATTTTTGGAATCACTATGTAAGTATGCAAATGGACTAAGGAAGTCATTTTATTAGGGTGGTCAGGGAAGACCTCTGAGGAGGTGATATCTGAACTAATACCCAAAGGCTGAGTTAAGCCATGTGAAGAGATAGGGGAAAGCATTCAAGATGAGGAGATCCACAAGCGCCACAGCACAGAGGTGGGAATGAGCATGCTACACAGGGAAGGAGGTCAGTGTGGCCGGAGCACCAGAAGCAAGGGACAGGGCAATGAGAGATATGTTGGAGGGACTGCATAAAATGGGTCATTACATCATCACTAGTCAGGACCCCTCTGCGTACTTCAGAGAAGGACATGCTTTCCTTGGAGCAGAGGTCACTCTGTGGGAGGACACAAGACCAGGATCAGGCTGGATGTCAGCCCCTCAGCCACCCTGGCCATGCACCCTGAGCAAGACACAAATGGCCCAACTGCACTCAGGGACTCTGCTTACAGCTCATTGTTAGGAGTTTGGGCTTCATTCTAGGACCAATGAGGGTGATGACTGTTGACTGCACTTTAAAAACACGACTCTGACTTATTGGAAAAGGATGGAAGCAGGAAGGCCCTAAAAAGTCTGCTGCACAGATGAGAGATAAAGGCTCCCTGAGCAAGGGGCGTGGCAGCAGTGTGGAGAAATGGACACATTCAACATCTCTTTTGGAAGTTGGTCTAACAGGTCTTGATGATGAATTCAGTGTAGGGATAAAAAAAAAGAGGGAAAGAGAAGTGCCTTAGTTCGGGCTGCTATAACAAAAATACCATAGACTGGGGCTGGCCCGGTGGCGCACTGGATAGTGCGCCGCTTGGGAAGCGCGGCGGCGCTCCCGCCGAGGGTTCGGATCCCACATACAGACCGGTCATTCTAGGACCAATGAGGGTGATGACTGTTGACTGCACTTTAAAAACACGACTCTGACTTATTGGAAAAGGATGGAAGCAGGAGGGCCCTAAAAAGTCTGCTGCACAGATGAGAGATAAAGGCTCCCTGAGCAAGGGGCGTGGCAGCAGTGTGGAGAAATGGACACATCCAACATCTCTTTTGGAAGTTGGTCTAACAGGTCTTGATGATGAATTCAGTGTAGGGATAAAAAAAAAGAGGGAAAGAGAAGTGCCTTAGTTTGGGCTGCTATAACAAAAATACCATAGACTGGGTGGCTTAAACAACAAACATTTATTTCTCACAGTTCTGGAGGCTGGGAAGTCCGAGACCAAGACATAAGCAGATTCAGCATCTGGTGAGGAATCCCCATCTATGAACTAGGACCCCCTTCCTGGTTCATAGATGGTGCCTTCTCACCATGTCTTCACCTGGCAGAACAGGGCAAGAGAGCTCTCCAGGGTCTCTTTAATAAGGGCACTAACCACATTCATAAGGTCAGCATCTTCATGATCTAATCACCCCCCAAAGGCCTCACATCCTAATACCATCACATTGAGGGTTAGGATTTCAACATATGAATTTGGAGGGAGGTATGTGCACAAACATTCAGTCTGCAACAGGGGGTCATAGGGAAATAGTCTTCAGTGACTCCAAGTTTTGGACTCAGGTATCTGGGTGAGTGAGATGCCCTGACTAAGGCAGGCCAGTCTGGAGGAGGAATAGAGTTTCAGATTGGAGGGTAACTTGGGGACATGGAAGTGGAGAGAGATCAGGAGCTCCATCAGACAACAGGTAGACACAGTTAATAGGCTTTTGGACATAAAAACACGGAATTCAGATGAGAAGACTGGCTGAAGATATAAATTTGAGAATCACAGCATGTAAATGGATTTGAAGCTCTGGGCCTTAGAAAATACTACCTAGGGATTGGAGGTAGAAAGGAGAAAAGAACACTCAGGATGAGCCCTCCAACTTTACCAAAATACCTGACAAGAAGGCCTTCTCCAGATGCCGGCCCCTCATCTTAGATTTCCCAGCCTCCAGAACCATGAGAAAATAAATTTCTGTTCTTTATAAATTACCATGTCAGGTATTTTGGTACAGCAGGCACAAAACAGACTATGACACATATATTAAAGTTTGAATCAGGGTAAAAAAATTAAAAAATATCTTCTAAAAGATAAAAGGATGTTGCATTGAGGTTCCTTCCCACTAGAAAAATATGGCACATGTGGAAGGAAAATGGAAGAAGATTCAACAAAGAAAGGACCATGAGTAAGAGTGTGGGCAGGGGTGAGGGTAGCAGATGAAGAAAGGGAAGTTTGCTGAGGCTACCAAAGGCAGGGAGCACCCCTCACCCCTAGGCTTGGAGGACCAGAGGAGGGAGGGGTGTCCAAGTCCAGCACAAGCTGTGGCCATGGCAGAGAACTACAGCTGTTCCACAAACAGCACCTGGCAGGGAGGCGCTGGGAGGTAAATGCTCCGACCTCTCTCCTTGCCCACTCTCAATTCTGGCCGGAGCCTCCCAATGGCCAAACTCAAGGGGAATCCAGAGAGCAAGGAGTCAAGCTGGGGCCATGGGTGAAATCAGCCTCTGTGAAGCCCAGAACAGGTGGAGAGTGCTGAAGGAGGACCCGGAGGGGACATGGGGGGCTGAAGGTCACAGCCACTTCTTGCCTCCTAGGGCAGCAAGCCAGCCACAGATGCTTGAGCTTAAAGGTTTTCTGGCATGAGTCAAAGCCCTGGCTACAGTATTCCCCAGCTGCAGGAGACACATAGCAAGCCCTCTGAGCAGTCCTGTGGGACCCTCTCCCCTAGACTTGGAAGGCCAAGCACCACCGCTGCCACCCTTTTGTGGTGGGGAGATTCAGAATTCACCACCAGCCCTCTCTAAGGAAAACCCTCCTCTAGCTTCAATCTTGGCTCTTTTATACATCCTATATTTTTGAGGGGTTAAAGGTCACAAAACCTGTCTTGAGACACCCCTTTTCCGATCCTTCATGATGTTCCCACATGGAATGTGAGACATGGTGTCTGCTCTCTTGGGGATCGAGCTGAAAAAAGACAAAAACAGCTCTATTATCACTTTCTGCCATGCATGTATATATGGGAATCTAATATTTGGCAAAATGGGCATTTAAGTCAGAAGGAAAAGGACAAGTCATTTAATAAGTGATGATGGGACATGTGGTTATCAATGGAGGGAAAAAATTGAGGTAATCCCTACTTCACACCATTAATACAAATAGTTTCCATCAGGATTAAAGCCCCAAAACAGTTTTAAAGTATTAGCTAGAAATAGAGGATACTATGTTTATCCTCAGCTCTCTTAAGTGACAAAAAACAAAAATCATAAAAGAATAATATATGTGCTCATCTATGGGGGCCATGAGAACATACTTCAAAGACGTCCAACATCCGGGAGCTCGATCTGAGGATCCAGCTGCTGGGCTCCGAAATTATCACCACGTGGCACTGAGGCCACACTTCCCAGGGGCTGCCCCAGGCAGTGACTCAGCACACTGGAGAAACTAAGGCAGCCCACTCCCAGTTCATGGACTCAAGACCTGTGCAGTCACACAGGGCTCTGAACTCAGAAGGACCCTATGCTTGGTTCAATGCTCTGCTATCACTCTCTTGAAATTCTTAATAATTTTTTTAACAAGGAGTCCTGCATATTCAATTTGCACTGGGCACCGCAAATTATGTTGCTGGTCCTGCCTGGAGATGGGACCCCTCTGACAGTCAGTGTTGGCTCAAGCACTACCTGGCTTTCTTGCAAAATCTTCTTTAAACTGCATATCGGTTGAAGACACTTCCACCAAATCTTCTCTCCCTTCTTCTTCTCCCAAGGTCTTCACAGCTTTCCCACCATTTCTAGAGCCCCTCCTATTTTCTCTTAGTCATTTGCCCTAATAAAATCCCCACGTGCTTAATTCCATTTCACTGTTTCCTTCTTGGAGGACCCAGAAGCTTAAGCGGTAATGAGAGAGGTCAGACAACACAGGCGGAAGGACAAGAATTTGTGACTCCCTCACCTACCACCTGGTGGGCAAGGAGAATGATATCGGGTTGGTTGGGGACAAGGATAACCCCTGACCCAAATTATGACTCATTGCTAAAGATTTCGCCAGTGGTGGCCTGGGAAAATGTCCGGTGGAAGGGAATGCTGTGGCAAGTGCAATGATGCAAGCATTTGGAAAATTTGGGGGGACAAACCCTACAAAGACAGAAGTACTGGCTGAGTAGTGCTAAGTAGTGCTGACAACTTGCAGAAAGATCAAGAGAGACCGATGGCAACACCAGCAGGAAGTGGCCAAGGGTGAGAGCCAGGGGACCTGGGTGGTAGCTCACAAAGAAGCCCTATCAGCAGCAAAAGAAGAATCAACACAAGCCAGCAGTAGGCCAAAGACTTAATTCTTTGCAGGTAGCTGGTGCTGACAACTTGCAGAAAGATCAAGAGAGACCGATGGCAACACCAGCAGGAAGTGGCCAAGGGTGAGAACCAGGGGACCTGGGTGGTAGCTCACAAAGAAGCCCTATCAGCGGCAAAAGAAGAATCAACACAAGCCAGCAGTAGGCCAAAGACTTAATTCTTTGCAGGTAGCTGCAGAGATATCTGAATGCTCAGCCAAGGCAGGAATGTCATGCAAGGGTTAAGGCCTTGATGAGGAAAACCTGGATGGATGCAGCCCATCCTGCACACTAAAGCCAAACAGAAACAAGCAGCAAGGGCAAAGAGAGAGTGCGGGTAATACAGCACGAGCCCCTGAGTCCAGCTGTACCGAAAGCCAAACTCCACCTCTGGACTTCTCAGCTTTGAGAATCAGTATTATTCCCTTTCACTGTGGCTAGTTTGAGGGGTTTTTTGCCACTTTCACTGCAGAGTCCAACCACAGCTTTCCCTTATATATCTTTTTGCACAGAAAAGCATCTTTCCTCAATATAATCCAGCTATACCTAAATTTCTATAGGGTTTCTTTCAAGTTTTTGCAGAAAAGGGGGAAATCATGGACTCACACAAAGCATGATTCCATAAGTTGGTCTTGTTTCAATCAAGAAAATCCTCATGGTAGTCTGGAATCCATTCCACTCGTTCGTACTCTGCACGCCCCCCTTTGAGGCTTCCTGTTGGCGGACAATTTGTTTTACATAGGATGGCTCCAGATTACTTTTTAAGCCCTGTGTTATACAATCTGGCTCTGGAACTAAGCTCTCCAACTCCTGGGAGGGTTATAGCCTGGCTTTCTGCTGATGCAAATTTCTTCCTAATCCTTAGAAGTTCCAGACCTTTTCCTTCTAATATTTTACAACACATTTCAAAAGGCAGAATAGATGTGAGGCTGGAGAATGGATGTTGTGGTTTCCTTACCCAGTGGTGAGGAGTGTTGAAGGATAGTTGTGACTTAGTTGTGGCAATAAAAATCTCAAGATTATTTTAAGTTTATTTCAGCTCTTCCCGTAAAAGAAAAAGCACACAGCACACAATCATGGACTTCCACTGAGAAAGACTGGTTTATATGGTTGGGGTCTGTGAATGCATTGACACATGATTATTGATTGCATAGCATTGGTTAATCAGTATTTACTGAGTACTATGGCACTTTGCCTTACTGTTCCCAAATATTTTTCTGCCTCACCCCATGGAAAGATTACATTTCCCTGCACCAACAACATTAGGTGAAGCCATTTAACTAATTTAGCCAATGAGAAGTCAATAGCAGTGACAGGTGTAACTTCCAGGCCAGGGTTACAAGCTGCAAGTGCCAATGTAAAGTTCAACTTGCTGTTCTTTCACCTCTGCCTCGGACTAATGATGTCCCAGACAGAGGCTGCTCTGTCAGCTTGAGTCCCAAAGTAGGATGATACATGAAGTGGAGCCACAGAAAATGCACGATGGACATGTAATATGAGCAAGGCATAAACCGTTCATGTGTAAACCACTGAGATTCAGGAGTCATTTGTTACAGCAGTTTAGCACAGCCTACCCTGAATAATATACATCCCCACTATGTGCTCATCATTGTGCTGGTGTATAATTCATCTACGTGTAGATCTATTAGACCCTAGCCCCCAAATAGCTTTGCTTCATAAAAACTTCTTTTAAGTAAGGGCATTCCCTGTGCCATAGAATCTGATTTTAAACCTTCTTTAAGTAGCAGAACGCCCCTTACACAGAATGTCTACTATAAAGCAGACGCCAGCCGCACTGCTCTGGTTGAAGGAGTGAGGGCCAGAAACTTAGCAGTTCTATTTCCCCAAAGACCATACCCAACCCAGTGCCAGACATCTGGCCAACACTCAGTGAAAATTGTTGAATAAATAAACGGATATATTATTTCCTGCAAAATTCTTTAAGGACTTTCTGGGGAACCCTAGAGTTCTGTAGAAAAGAATTGAAAATTCCCATGAGTAACAGGATGGTCCCTATTGGAGGTTTCAGATTCAGTTGTCAAATTTATATGGATAGAATAAGAAAACAAGAGCAGAGATGGTAAAATTTAGATCTTATTTCAGCCAGTTGTTCCTACATCCTTCCAATCACATTTCTATCAGAGATGTTAATGACTGTCATTAAATAGTTTTTGTTAAGTGTTTCTTATGACGTCTTCTTTCTATGGTCCAGCCAACTATAGGGATGCTTATAGAAAAGAGGGACAAAGCAAACAATCTAACAATTCACACATTGGGTAATTAGTCCTAAAACAATCATTCATTCCTGTGTCTAGAGTGTGTGTTAGAGTAGACACTAAAATACTGACAAGCCCTAGAAAACTGGCTCAAAATTATACCTTCAATATAAAAAGAATTCCTCTTACTAATCTCTCTCCTTCTCTTTCTCTTTCTTCCCATAAGTGTAGCCTGCTAAACATAATGAGTCTCATGCTCATATTATTCAGTAACAGTGATCTCTTAGCAAAAGACTTTAAAAATAATTATGGGGGTGGGGGGCTCTGTTGGCAAGACAGCAGACTAAGATAAGAGATAACATCAAAACCTCCCTCAGTTAACTCCTTGATATACTGCCTAAAATACAGTTTTTTTTAAATCTCTTTTAAAATTTATAGCTGAGGTCACAAGAAAGAAAGAAACCACAATGGTCACATAGAAGAGAGAACGGAAACCTGTGAGCTGACACCGCAGATGAGCTGGGAGGTGGCTTCTGGTGCAACAGCCAAGGGACTTGGGTTTCAGTGTTCATGTGGGGATAGTTGCTGAGGTCTTGGGTGAGATGGAGAGGAGGAACTAAAAACCCTTGTGGAGCTGAATTGTCAAACTGCTGCAGCCTCAGTAGAAGGATGGCATCTTACTCAGCTCCAGACACCATAACAGAATACCGTAAACTGGGTGGCTTACAAACAACAGTTTATTTCTCACAGTTCTGGAGGCTGGAAGTCTGAGATCAGGGTGTCAGCAGGGTTGGGTTCTGGTGAGGGCCCTCTTATGGGTTGCAGATGGCCATCATCTCAGTGTGTCCTCGCATGGCAGAAAGAGGACAAGCTAGCTCTCTGGGGTCCCTTTCACAAAGGCATGAATCCTATTCATGAGGGCTCTATCTTCATGACCTAATTATCTCCCAAAGGCCCTACCTTCAAATACCCTCACAATGGGGATTATACTTCAACATATGAATTTGGTGGTGGGGGGATGGGGGGTAGGGGGCAAAAACATTCAGTCCATAACAGGTGAGCCAGAAAAAATTCACCTATCAGCATAATGAATAGTTAAGAAAGGAAGCTCATACCATCACCTCTTAAAGATAGGGAACTCTATTTACTGTAGCTTTTCTTTAGGTGTTACAGATCGAACACATCTGTTTTACTCTTGGGTTTGTCATTACTAGTGCTCTTGTTGCACTCTAGGTCTGCTTCTAGCCCTATTTTCTGCATAAACACTTCTTGTTTTTATTTTGCAATTTCCTGAATGCAAGACCTGATTTTTTAATACATATTGGGTGCAAGGTGTTGGGCTGGGTGCCCTTAGAGAAAAAGACAACTGGCCCAAGCTGTCCTACTGAAGCCCATTCAACCTAAGAGAGAAAGTAGCAGGCAAGTCACGTAATTATGAATGACCAAAAATGTGGCAGGATCCATATGTGAAAAACAAAACATACAAAATAAATTCAGTTAATTTGGGCAGTTTAGCCAATATTTTAAAAAGAACATCTAAACACTTACTAGTTACATGGGAAAAAATGTAAATATTGCTATTACAAAGTTGCTGGCAGTTTTTAGCATTCCTTGATTTTATTGGCAACACCTTGGATTTCATGTGGACTTCCTTTTTTTTTTTTTTTTTTTTTTTTTTTTTTTTTTTT
>NW_007747446.1:11265-12420 GCF_000696425.1 Galeopterus variegatus
CAACGGGACTGCAACCCTCGGTGTTGCTCCTGCGCCTCGCTCAGCCAGTGAGCGGGAACCGGTCTGTATGTGGGATCCGAACCCTCGGGCGGGAGCGCTGCCGCGCTTCCCAAGTGGCGCACTTATCCAGTGCGCCACCGGGCCGGCCCTGGACTTCCTTTTTCATGTCCAGTTTTATTTATTTAATATTTAAGTGAGTAATTATTCTCAATTATTTCATTATTAGTCTTTTCAGTATATAAGTGGTCCTGGGAAAAAAAATCAAAGTGACCCTCCAGTGAACCTCTACTTATGTGAAATGTTTACATGAATAACACATGTTAGGTATAAATCTTCTTCAAACATCCCTGCTGCTGAAAGAGACAAGATCATAGCCATTTAAAATATTTTCAGGAGGATAAAGTCTCTTAGTCTTAGCATCTATACTCTGTGAGATGGGTCCAAGAACTGTAGATTAATAAATAGCACCCAAAATGTAAAGATGGTCAACATTAACAGAGACTCATCAGATTGACTCTTCTAGTGATTTTAAAATGATGCCTGCAGTTTTTCAGACCCATGTAAAAATAGCCAGTTAAGTAGCTGTTAATTATGGCAAAATCTATTTTACCCCAGTGTTTATTAATTGTTTTCAGACTTTATATAAAGTGATAGTCTAGAAAAAAGAGCATTTCCAAGAATACACAACATAAACTTATATTATACTACTCTTTGAAAAACTCATGGACTTTCTCTTGTTAAAAACTGCACCAGGAATGGGTGAGTAAGGATCTCCAAAAAGCCACTCCTCCATAAAAACAACCAGAACATTGGCAAAAATTTCCAAAATTAACTTTTTCAGAACAACAGAAATTAGGTAAAGTTTTACAATAATTCATCAAGAAAACAAAACAATTATAAACAATAGAGTCCCCAAAATATATGAAGCAAAAACAGATAAAATGAACAGATACAAAGGGAGAAAAAAATAAGTCAACAATGATAGTTGGAGACTTGAAACCCCACTTTTAATAATAGATAAAACTAGACAGATGACCAACAAAAAAATGGAAGACTTGAACAACACCCTAACACAGCTAGGTCTAATAGACATCTATAGGGCCGGCCCGGTGGCGCACTGCTACAGTGCGCTGCTTGGGAGTGCAGCGGCGCTCC
>NW_007747447.1:0-723 GCF_000696425.1 Galeopterus variegatus
CCCCAGAGAGTATTTTAATGCTATTGAGCATTTAGTAAGAAAAACATTCAAAAATAACCAAGAGCAGTGGAACCGAGGAGCCTGCAAATCTGTCACTAAATTCCAAAGGAGAAACAGACGATCCACTAGACGATGCTTTCCTTAATCTTGCCTTCCTAATCAACTTGAACGTTTAAGAATGCAGACACATTCTTATGAATTGCTGCTGATAGCTGAGTATTCGCAGCAACGAATTTGTGCTTAACCATTTTTCTGCTGCCAAGTAGTGCTCAAACGCAGCACTTTAAATTACGTGCTCCGTGATGAAATTGGATGTACTGTTTGTCAGGTTTTCATCCAGCTAAGATCACATTTGGGGAGAAGCCAATTGCAGATGCAGTTTTCTGACTACAAGTCGGAAACTCCAAGTTAACTAAAGTTCAGGAAGTTCAGGAAGACGGATTCCAGAGAAGGGCAGACCAGCCCGTTTGGTGGCTCAGGACGTTCACAGCCCTCCGTGACCGCAGCTCACACAGGTCACCACGTAGTGAGATGGTTAGGCATGACTTTCTCCTCTCATCAGCCGGGTTCCACTTCCTTTCTCACAGAAGACTCTGAATAAATATATGCGAATTTGGTGTTGTCTTCTGAAGACAGTCCATGATTTTGTTCCAGAAATTCTTATTTAATTAAAACAGTTCTAAACAGCACTTTGACTTTTCTCCCCCCCCCCCCCCCCCTTTT
>NW_007747447.1:6162-6435 GCF_000696425.1 Galeopterus variegatus
TTTGTCTGAAATAAGAGTATGCTTTAAAAAAAGAAAAGGCTCCCCAGAGAGTATTTTAATGCTATTGAGCATTTAGTAAGAAAAACATTCAAAAATAACGAACAGCAGTGGAACCGTGGAGCCTGCAAATCTGTCACTAAATTCCAAAGGAGAAACAGACGATCCACTAGACGATGCTTTCCTTAATCTTGCCTTCCTAATCAACTTGAACATTTAAGAATGCAGACACATTCTTATGAATTGCTGCTGATAGCTGAGTATTCGCAGCAAGGA
>NW_007747447.1:11459-12419 GCF_000696425.1 Galeopterus variegatus
AACTTTGAATCAGGGCTGTACCCAGGTTTCTCCTCCTAACAGAGGAGTTGCTGAGGTGCAGTCCCTTTCGGCTTCTCATTGCATTCACATTGCACTAAGTAATCTTTTTTGTATCTCCATTACACAGAGAGAAGTGTAACATTTATCCTGACAGCAGTGGAAGGCCAGCAAGAAGATTTAAGTAGGAAACTGATGAGTTTTCTTTGAGAATAACACTAACCAGTCCTAGATTTAACGAAAAAAAGCTACCCATGCCTTGAAATTGTTTTTCAGGGTTAATTAAACCATTAAGACTGCCCCACACTTACCACAATGAGTGATTGTTTTGTATAGATGAAGCTGTTCCTTTTAGAGATCCTAGTTTAAAAACTTCCTAACTCAGGTTTATCCCACATCTTGTAGTTTTTCATATTATTTTGATGGCAAATACATCAGTTAGTGTTATTCTTTTTTATGTAAATCAAGGTTATTCTGAATACATCAGTTAGGGGCCGGCCCGGTGGCGCACTGCTACAGTGCGCCGCTTGGGAGCGAGGCGGCGCTCCTGCCGAGGGTTCGGATCCCACATACAGACCGGTTCCCGCTCACTGGCTGAGCGAGGTGCGGGAGCAACACCGAGGGTTGCGATCCCGTTGCCGGTCCCGGTCCAGTACGGGCGCGACACTGAGGGTTGCGATCCGTTGCCAGACACGAAAAAAGACAAAAAAAAAAAAATACATCTGTTAGTGTTATTCTTTTTTATGTAAATCAAGGTTATTCTCTTTTTGGCTGGCTGGTAAAGGGATCCAAAACCTTGACCCTGGTGTTAGAACACTGCGCTCTGACCAACTGAGCTAACTGGCCAGGCCCACCACTGTGGGTTATTTTTTAACAGCTTTATTGAAATATTGTTGATATACAAAAAACTGAACATATTTAATTTATACAATTTAACAAGTGTGGACTTATGCATATACCCAC
>NW_007747448.1:0-292 GCF_000696425.1 Galeopterus variegatus
TTTTCCACCACAGAAACTGGAAAATGCTACAGACAGTGCCTTTTGTTACTCATTGATTACTGTCACTGGCTATGACTCAGGGCTAAAAGAACTCAGGTATTTAAAGGACTTTCCAAGAAGATGACATTATGACAACTATTACAGACATGGTTCTTAAACAACCCTGAGGTTGCTTCTAATGCACCAGATATAAAGATAAGGGGGACTAAATATATCTAGCAACACATCGAAAATTGCAAAATTTTAGGGGAAAAATGAGACCATTTAGTCCAGTACTCTGTGGAACTCCTGA
>NW_007747448.1:3212-3986 GCF_000696425.1 Galeopterus variegatus
AGCAACATTACCATTATCACCTGGGAACTGGTTAAAAATATACATTTTAAGTTATATCCCAGATCAACTGAATCAGAAATTCTGGGGTAGGGTGGAGGCAGAATGTGTTTTAACAGTATCTCTAGGCCATTCTAAAACATGCCAGAGCTCAAAAACTACTGTGTTAAATATATTCTCCAAAAATATATTAAATATTTTTTATCAATATTTAAAATTGATTACATTGGAAAGCTCTGTTCAATAGATTATGTTCTTTTTTAGTTTTTGTTTTAAATTTTATAGAATGCTTTCTCAACAATTGGAATGTAATATCAGAGAGCACAAACATTTTAAAACTATTTTCAAGAAAATTTGTTTCAATTTCTCCTGCTACCAGAAAACATAAATTAGTTTTTGCAATTATGTTATTAATAGTGTTGGTCTTGTGTAATTCTAATTTTGCTAATTTAAATTCCACTTGAAAACTCATGCATAAATATAAAATTAATGTTATGAACTTCATTGATTCTTTGAATATATTTCTACTTACATATTTATATCTTTGTGAAAATTAGTTTCTGAAGAGAAACCATTAATAACCAATACTTAAATGGAGTTTTATATGTGACAAGCCCAATAATTTTGGTAATCTTATTTTATTATTATCCTTATTTTACAAATGAGAAAAGTGAGTTACAGATGTGTTAGGTTCCCACTGAAGTTCCTGAGGCTTGCAACTGCTGCAGCTATGATTTAAACTGGATCAGAATCTATGTTCTTAATCATTATGATGCC
>NW_007747448.1:4946-10731 GCF_000696425.1 Galeopterus variegatus
GCCAGTGAGCGGTCGGTCTATATGTGGGATCCGAACCCTCGGCGGGAGCGCCGCCGCGCTTCCCAAGCGGCGCACTGTAGCAGTGCGCCACCGGGCCGCCCCGGATTCCGATTTTAAAGCCCACATTGTAACTGTTAACATGAAACAAAAAGATATAACATCAGTCTTAGGTAAAAAAGATCAACTTAGGAAATCTAAGTAAAAATAATTTTGTATTTAGTATAGCTGAGGCTATTTCTAGAGTATGTAAATATCATTTAAATTAGAGAATTATGAGTATATGATTGTTTAATGCAGGTGAATTATAAACGTTAGGCATTCTAAAGAAAAACTTACTAAATATATTTCTCAGACATTAGCTATCATTTGAGTTTGTTTTGACGAGCATTATTAAATAAAATAGTTGTTTGGATGAGTGCAAATCTAATGATAATTTGTTAGTTACTTCTTATTTTACCATTAGAATATCAGGCCCAAAGAGATTGCAGCCTGGATGATGTCAGATAAACATGTAACAGAAAAGCAAAGACTAGAATCCTGTTCTATGAACAATAATCTGTTGTCCTCTTTAACAAATCAAAGTTAACATTATACATTTTGTGCTTTAATGTAATACATTTTTGTATTCAAAATATTTTAACATTTACTTGAACATCTTACTTTTTATGAGACATTTAACACCTCGTATAACTTGGCACTCTAAATCAAATGGTATGTTTATGTTCCACAATAATAATTAAAGGTAGTTAGCTCATCAAAATCTGGTTCTTCCCTCCCTCTGCTATTATTGTTTTAAATCCAGGGTATTTAATTCCATACCCTTTCTATCTCTGGATCAGACTTCTGAACTCCTAACCCATTTTTCAAATACAAGCTTAACTTTTCCATGGTGTATTGTTTGTGAGATCTTATCTGATATTATTCATTTCAATCTCCTTAATCCCCTTAAATGTACCCCTAAATTTTTTCTCCTCTACTTGGGCATGTTCAAATCCTGTCTTCTGCCCTTTGTAAGTCAAATAAAAAAAGCGTCAATGACTGCTTTTTATGTATCCTATAGCAACTAATATAGCACCTTGCAAATAAAAATAATTATATCAAAGGTTATTTCATGTTCAATTTGCTCTATGTTAAGTACCTGTCTGATAAGGTGTACCTTATCTACAAAAAGATATAGATTCCTTGAAGAAAACTGCATTCATGATTGACAATCTGAAAAGATCATCTTTAGCATAATGTAGAATTATTTTGCTTTATGACTTGGTGTCTTTAATTTTTTAATGTTTCAGCTTTGTTTAAATCTGTTTGAGGAATTTTTGTAATGCTCTGAAGGCATAGAAATTATAAAATGATGTGTTTGTTAAATAGCCCTTTTTTAGGAAGAAATGCTATTTTATCAAGTTACAAGATAGCAGCATATAAGTTCTAGATTAAAATTCACTCAGTGTGTTATCTGACTAAATGTGCTTAAAAGAAAACTTTGACATGTTGATCAGATTAAATTTATTTAATCTCAGCTGAAATTTAAGTTCAGCGTTAGTCATGGATAATTACTGTCAGAAAGGATATGTTCAAGCTATTCATTTACATAATATGAGCTTTCTTTTGGATTGCATATGAATTAATTAAATTTTCTTTAATTGTAGCAGCTACATGCAACACATAGCTTCCAGACAGTGTAAAATAGTTCGTTAACTTCCAGAAAATGGCCAATATCCTAATACAAATCTAAACTGAAGAACAAGAGGAAGAATGTAAGAGATAATCCGGGAATATGCTCATCAACCCAGATATACCAGATACGACCACATGTTATGGTGGAGTCTTCGCCCTCCAAATGGGAAATTGCACCAGCTCAGAAACCTACTTCAATTTGTGACTAAAATGTGAAATGATCAGACTCTTAATAAACCTTAGCTCATTCTTTGATAATAAGAAAATAAATAAATAAATAAAAAACACTCTCTCTTGATAAACCTTGAGTTATTATTTGGTAGTAAGAAAATATAAGATATAAGATTATATGAAACATAATTGTGTGAGTCAAATGCCTATGTTACAATGACAGACCCATTTTGGATTATATAAACATTAGATCGATAACTTGCATAAATACTGATATCAGAATGGAAATTTGTTTTTACATTGAAATCAACTCTTATTTTATAGTCATAATTAACATAAAGCTGGACTTTTTAAATATAGTGCATTTATTTAAAAAAAAACTCTAGGGAAATTAAATTGATAGTTTATTTGAGCAAAGAACAATACATGAATTGGGCAGCACTCAGAACTAGAAGAGGTTTAGGGAGTTCCACCAACCAGTGTGAGCAGTGAGCTTTTATAGGCCTAACATGGACAGAGAAATCACCTGATTGGCTCAGCTAGGTACCTGCCTTATTTTGGCAGCGTGTGATGAGGTATTTGGCTTATTTGGGCATGGTCTGATCAGTTGGCTGCCTGTGATTAGCTGGAGCTTAGCCATTTGTGATTGGCTAAAACCGACTATAACAAAAAAATAAGTATTTCTAAAACTGGTTTTGGTTTGTTTACATACTGGGCTAGGCTTTAGTTTATTACTTAGGAGCTCAAAATAGAGACACCCTAAGGCTAATGACCTCCCACTTATTCATTACCACATTGAACATTAAAATACAATAATGTAAAAGCATGAAAACTTGCCTTGTATTATATTCACCTAGCTAACCAACTGTGTTCAATTTTCCATATGTTTTTCTAGTATCTTCAAAATACTTGTAGTATTTTATATGGTTTTGATCATAGCACTAACTTCTCATCTTTTCCACTTAGGAACATTTTATAGTTATTTACCTAGTTTTTTCTTAGTAATGTATTTGCTCTAATTACAAACTAAGATTTTATTAAGTCAGTATCCCTAAAGTGTGGTCCTGAAAGCAACATTACCATTATCACCTGGGAACTGGTTAAAAATATACATTTTAAGTTATATCCCAGATCAACTGAATCAGAAATTCTGGGGTAGGGTGGAGGCAGAATGTGTTTTAACAGTATCTCTAGGCCATTCTAAAACATGCCAGAGCTCAAAAACTACTGTGTTAAATATATTCTCCAAAAATATATTAAATATTTTTTATCAATATTTAAAATTGATTACATTGGAAAGCTCTGTTCAATAGATTATGTTCTTTTTTAGTTTTTGTTTTAAATTTTATAGAATGCTTTCTCAACAATTGGAATGTAATATCAGAGAGCACAAACATTTTAAAACTATTTTCAAGAAAATTTGTTTCAATTTCTCCTGCTACCAGAAAACATAAATTAGTTTTTGCAATTATGTTATTAATAGTGTTGGTCTTGTGTAATTCTAATTTTGCTAATTTAAATTCCACTTGAAAACTCATGCATAAATATAAAATTAATGTTATGAACTTCATTGATTCTTTGAATATATTTCTACTTACATATTTATATCTTTGTGAAAATTAGTTTCTGAAGAGAAACCATTAATAACCAATACTTAAATGGAGTTTTATATGTGACAAGCCCAATAATTTTGGTAATCTTATTTTATTATTATCCTTATTTTACAAATGAGAAAAGTGAGTTACAGATGTGTTAGGTTCCCACTGAAGTTCCTGAGGCTTGCAACTGCTGCAGCTATGATTTAAACTGGATCAGAATCTATGTTCTTAATCATTATGATGCCATCATGTAGAGAGAAGGTATAAAATACATACACTAAGTACCCCAGAAAATTACTGTAATTTAAGCTTATAACCTCTTAAATCTTCCTTTATTTGGAATATATTCATGTGATTGATGTTAAATATATACACAAATATGAGTATATGCATGAATATATGCATATATATGGGTATCTGTATATACATGTATGTATGCACATGTAAGTGTGCATAGATGTATATATGTTTATAAATATACATATATGTGCATTTATATATTTTTTTCAGTTTGCTACTACTTTTAACTTTCCAAAGCTCTCAAAATAGAAAAGCCCAATTTTCCCAGAAAAAAAAGCACAAGGAAAAAATGAAGTTGCTTAGTTCAGTCTTAGCACAAGACTGTTGGACCCACCTATACTTTTCTGATGCCAGTGGAAGTTTTTAGACTAATAGATAAAAAAAGATATATTTATGATTTGTTCATTTAGTCATGAAATGCATCAGAGATTGTCAACTGGCAAGGGTCAAAATAAGAAAGTGTCAACCATTAGAATCCACCAAGATGTTTTCAAGACAATTATTTTCTACTCCTCTCTCCTCCCATTTTTTCCCTGATAGTCATACATTTCCTTCCTCCTATCCAGAATTCTGTTAATATAAAAGTTAACATTTACTAAACTTTTATTATATGCCAGAGATATGTCTTCTGTGGATTATTACATGTAGTATTTTGTACAACTCTAGGAGATGGTCCAGACTATAATACCCATATTACAGATGAGACAATTTGGCACAAGCAAGGGAATTATCCAAGGACATAAAGCTAGTAAGGGATAGAGGGAGGATTTGAACTGAGACAGTTTAAATTTAGAGAACTTGTCCTTAAGCACCACACTACTCTGGGGAGGGAGAGAGAGCTAAAAGAGAGAAAGGGAAAGGGGGAAGAATGTTGAGTGTATTTTGAAAAATGTTTATCTGTGGGTTCTGATACAAGCCTCTCCTCCACTGGAAAAAAAAAACAAAACTGAATCTGAATATATACTATAATTATCTTAGAACATTTTTTTTCATTTAATACTTTAAAATGCACATAACATTTGGATCTATGAACCAAATGATATTCTTTTCTTTATCTTCAGAATATCTGATTCCGGATGGCCCTATTGGATCTTGTGAGAATAAGTACTGTGGTTTGGGAAGGCACTGTGTTATCAGCAGAGAGACTGGGCAAGCCACATGTGCCTGCATGGACCTTTGCAAACAGCACTACAAACCTGTGTGTGGGTCTGATGGAGAATTCTATGAAAACCACTGTGAAGTGCACAGAGCTGCTTGCCTGAAAAAACAAAAAATTACCATTGTTCACAATGAAGATTGCTTCTTGAAAGGTAAATGCAGGGTGAACCTAAAGTGTCATCCTTCTTTATTTCTTTCCTATTCTCACCTAGTGCCTTTAAGCTTAAACTCTAGCACGATTTTACATCAGCAAGTATCTAAAAAGGGAAAGGGAAAAAAGTGAGCTTCATTCCACCAATAGCACCAGTGTATGGAAATTTACATGTGTACAATTCTGATATTCAGTTATTAGAATAAAGCTGGCCAAAATATAATTCAAAATTTAACATAACTTTCAGCATTGCACCATATGGCTTCCTCCTCATGGAGTTACCTTAGGGATTCAGGGTGGCCAATTCAGTCTCCAGGCCACATCCACCCAGTGAAAAGCACCTCGAGTGGAATTGAGAAAACAGTGAATGCCAAGCCATGCTGTGATAACATCTCATTTATTCCTGATTAAAAACAATGGTATCAATTTGCACCACTTAATTCAAATTATATGGAACCCATAATTGCCTACTGAAATAACTATGAAAAACTCATGCTAAATTCAATTAGTGAGTCTGAGATGACAATAGTTTAAAATTTTAATGTATTTGTATTTACTTTCATGTACTTGAAATCTTTGGTTGATGGAAAAGGACTAATGAATTAGTAATTTGATTACATTATTTTAACATGCTGTATAAATAAATCATTGAACAGTTTTAACATCATTTATCCATAAATGTATACTTTGTTTATGCTGAAGAGAATATTTTCTTATTAATAGTCACGGTCCA
>NW_007747448.1:11288-12418 GCF_000696425.1 Galeopterus variegatus
AAGTTGATTACACTGGAAAGCTCTGTTCAATAAATTATGTTTTTAAATTTTTTATTTTAAATTTTGTAGAATGCTTACTCGACAATTGGAATGTAATATCAGAGAGCACATTTTGAAACTATTTTCAAGAAAATTTGTTTCAATTTCTCCTGCTACCAGAAAACATAAATTAGTTTTTGCAATTATGTTATTAATAGTGTTGGTCTTGTGTAATTCTAATTTTGCTAATTTAAATTCCACTTGAAAACTCATGCATAATTATAAAATTAATGTTATGAACTTCATTGATTCTTTGAATATATTTCTACTTACATATTTATATCTTTATGAAAATTAGTTTCTGAAGAGAAACCATTAATAACCAATACTTAAATGGAGTTTTATATGTGACAAGCCCAATAATTTTGGTAATCTTATTTTATTATTATCCTTATTTTACAAATGAGAAAACTGAGTTACAGATGTGTTAGGTTCCCACTGAAGTTCCTGAGGCTTGCAACTGCTGCAGCTATGATTTAAACTGGATCAGAATCTATGTTCTTAATCATTATGATGCCGTCATGTAGAGAGAAGGTATAAAATACATACACTAAGTACCCCAGAAAATTACTGTAATTTAAACTTATAACCTCTTAAATCTTCCTTTATTTGGAATATATTGATGTGATTGATGTTAAATATATACACAAATATATGAGTATATGCATGAATATATGCATATATATGGGTATTTGTATATACATGTATGTATGCACATGTAAGTGTGCATAGATGTATATATGTTTATAAATATACATATATGTGTATTTATATATTTTTTTCAGTTTGCTACTACTTTTAACTTTCCAAAGCTCTCAGAGTAGAAAAGCCCAATTTTCCCAGAAAAAACACAAGGAACTGAAGTTGCTCTGTTCAGTCTTAGCACAAGACTGTTGGACCCACCTATACTTTTCTGATGCCAGTGGAAATTTTTAGACTAATAGATAAAAAAAAGATATATTTATGATTTGTTCATTTAGTCATGAAATGCATCAGAGATTGTCAACTGGCAAGGGTCAAAATAAGAAAGGGTTGGGCCGGCCCGGTGGCGCACTGCTATAGTGAGCCGCTTGGGAGTGTGGTGGCGCTCC
>NW_007747449.1:0-8479 GCF_000696425.1 Galeopterus variegatus
AAGCCATCTCCTGAAAATCCATAATCATAAGTATCATTAGTATGATTAAATATTTTAGTATAATTTTGAATCCTACTTCCAAGTCTCCCAGAGTGATAATTATGAGGCAGCAAAGAATAAAATATAATAAAGCATAACAAGCACACAGAGCTCCAGAATATCAGGGTGGAACGCCGGCATCTTCTCCCACGATGAGGCCTTGCCATCTTCCCTTCATGATGAGGCCCTGCAAGCACTGTCTTTCATTAAAAGATCTTTATCAGACTTTAATCTTTTGGGTGGGAGGCGCCCCCGCATTGACACATAGTTGGCGCTCAAAAAATGTTAGCTTTGGTTGTTGTTATTTCTCTTTAACAATAACAACTACTAGATATAGCCATGCTAGGGTATATTTCAGAAAGGGTCTAGAGTTCTGATTCAGCTTTTTAGTTTCGAATTTTTAAATTGC
The DNA here is from genome assembly GCF_000696425.1 of Galeopterus variegatus. Classification (NCBI taxonomy): domain Eukaryota; kingdom Metazoa; phylum Chordata; class Mammalia; order Dermoptera; family Cynocephalidae; genus Galeopterus; species Galeopterus variegatus. The sequence continues at coordinate 449 of NW_007747449.1, forward strand.
ATGTTATTGTCTTCTTTTTTAAAATCCCAAATAGAAAAACCAGTTAAGATATAGCAGAATAGAATATTATTGAGCAGGGATGGCAGCTTCAAGTTGTGAATTGCATCCTTAATATTTGTGAAGGATTCATGCCTTCAGTAAACATTTGTTGAGTGCCCCTGAGGTGCTAGGCCGTGGCTTCCTGACGGTGATATGGCAGTGAAGAAGACAGCCATGGTCCTGTTTTTTGGGAGCTTGAGTTTAGCACAGCATTGAACAAGTAATTAGAACTATAATCAGTGCTGAGGTGAAGAACTCAGTCTCATGGATGTACAGAATATGGGGCTCCAGTCCGGTCTGGGAGATGTCATAGAAGGTTTTCTTGAGGCATTGTCATTTATGCTGAGGCATGAATGAAGGAGTAGAGGTTACTGTACGACAAGGGCCTGGGGTGTAATGAGAGAAAGTGGAGGGCTCCAGGCAGATGGAACACTATGTACGAAGGCACTGAGAAAAGAAAAGAAGGTCACAGGAACCAGAAAATAAGGGAGATGGGATTGAAGAGATCAGTGGGGGCTGGAGCTTGCAGGCTCTGTAAGCCATTGTGAAGTGTCTGGTCTTTGTCTTAAGGGCATTGGGAAGCCATTGAATGATTTCTAGCATGGAAGTGGGATGATCAGACTCGTGTTTTAAAGAGGACATGCTGGTTCATTGCAGTGTAGACAGTAGAAGTGGTGAGGCCAATTCATGATGGCTTTTGCTGTGGAGGTTGCCTTAAAGATGGATTCAGGACCTGACTGAGAAGTAGAATTCACCAGCCCTCATGATTGGCTCATTGTAAGAGTTGAAGGGGAGCAAGGTGAAAATGATTTCACCCGGGTTTCTGACCCAAACAACTATTATGGTTGGTCTATTTGAAATTGCCAATATTCAACCATTTATGACCTACAAAAAAGGCAATTTATTATGGTTCGACCTGAGAAATGGATGGTGGTATCATTTAGAGATTGAAAAGACTCGAGGAAAGCAGTTTTAGTAAAGGGGAAGATGAGTTTAATTTGGGTCATATTTTGATTTTGAGGGGTCTGGGAATATCCAAGCAGGGGGAGCTATACCATCATCTATTGGTCTGGCCCTAAACGGCAAGTGGAACTTTTAGCGTTTCTACACAGAGACCTATGAGAAGAACAGTCTGGATGTGTTGGTGCTGATCTGCTGCCCAAGCTCACTCATTCATTAAGTGACCTATTTTTCACATGCAAAAGACCTTTATACATGTTATGAGGGGATTAATTGCATAAAAACAGGGATAAGAAAAGACCTCCTCAAACTGGAACTAAAATCTCTAGGTTGGTAATGTAAAAACCACCATTTGAGAAGGTGAGGGAAAATGCCAGGCTTCGGGGCCGGCCCGGTGGCGCACTGGATAGTGCGCCGCTTGGGAAGCGCGGCGGCGCTCCCGCCCGAGGGTTCGGATCCCACATACGGACCGGTTCCTGCTCACTGGCTGAGCGAGGCACAGGAGCAACGCCGAGGGTTGCGGTCCCGTTGCCAGTCCCCGGCCCGGTGCGGGGGCAACACTGAGGGTTGCGATCCGTTGCCGGACACGGAAAAAGACAAAAGACAAAAAAAAAAAAAAAGAAAATGCCAGGCTTCTTCTGCTCGTTTCCATTTTTGGAAAAATAGGACTATTAGAAATCTAAAGTTAATGTTGGGAAATTATCTCCCCACCCTATCCAAAATATTAGCAACGTAATGGGAGCACATTGGAATTTTCCATGACCTTGAATTGTGACTTTATTACCACTCTTAAAAAACAAACCCACTACATGATGGTTTTCATTCATTTCCAGCTAAAAGTAAATGTTCCATTTTGAATGACAAATGGGCGCTGGCATTCCTTATCTGCTTCTGATAATGGAAACTAGCCCTTCTTAAAAATAATAAAGAGAGATTGTAGTTGACAGGACATTTACCTTTTCCCAGTTGTATATCATAACAGCAGATTATAAACATCACATTTTTGGGCATCGGTAAGACTTATTGATCTTCAGGGTAATTTGAAATAAAGTCTAGGTCATGTTTTCCTTGAAATTCATCTCTATAAAACCAAATCAGGTGTGCTGCTTAGGCAGCACAGAGGAAATTGAGATCCTAAATTGCAAACATTCTAGAAGGTGGTCAATTGGTTGAGAACCATGGTCTCACCCAATTTCTGGGAGGTTATCTTCTACCCCAAACCTGCAGAAGAGACCCTTTCTCAGCTAAGATTGTTACTATAAGAATAATATCAGAGCACAAGTCTTTGCATTTCAAGTCTATTAGATTCTCAAGTACAATTAGTGGAATTCAGATCCCACCATTTCAAAATTTATAAAATCCTAAAAGTCAGTGGACATTTACTTTTCTCCTGTGAATAATGGTCCTACGAGCACAACCATTATTAGGGCAAACTAAAAGGCAGATGGCTTGATTAAGCTCTCTAAGATGCCTATTTCATTCAGGCAGTCCAGAAGCTTAACATATTTAAAACAACTAGCCAATTGCAAACAAATCAAATCTGTTTATTAAAATTTATCCTGAAAGACTTTTCCCTTTTTCCTCGGTAAAGGCCAGAAAGCCTTAACTTCCGGAAGAATAATTAAGTTGCATGAACTCACATCACATTGCCCCCAATTAATTGGAAGTAATGAGATTTTACAGTAGACATATAGATTTTGATAAACACTGTGCCTGTTTGATTACAAAGACTTCTCGCCTCAGTAATTGAGGACCTCTAAGATCCTAGAGATATTTAAAACATGACAGAGACCATTGGATTGCAGAATCCTCAGAGGCTTTACTGGCAAGTGGCACCCAATATGGTATGTGAAGCAGGATAAGGTACTATGCAGGCCTCACTCAGGGAGAAAGGTTTTTTTCACCAAGCTTTAATAAGTTCCAATATGATAGTAATGTCTGATGTCTTTTTTGCTCCCAACACTTCCCAAAAGCATCCACATTCAAGAAAGGAGTTAGAGAAAGGTACTCTCAAGAGACTCAGGAAAAATTTGCCTACACCCTTGACCTGTAAATTTATCCTGAGGGTTTTCTGATTCCATATTTCCAAGAAATTTTTCCCAATTTTTAGTATTTCAAAGGAGTATCTTTGCAAATAAACAAAAATCTTAGATTACATAGATTTTATATATTACATTGAGGGCAACAAAATATAATCTTCCCTTTTTCCACTTAGAGTTTGTTAATGAGGCCTGTAACTGGTTCCAGTGTTTGGAAATTGGTATGCTTACCAGAGATGTTCTAATGAGTTAGCTGTTGACTAATGGAAAAGGGAGGCTTATCAGACTTTTTATAATTAAGGTCAGAACTCTGTATTATTATTAATATTCTACCTCAGCACTAGCAATTAACATTGAGACATACTTGGAACCAATCCTTTGGGCATTAACAAATATTGACAGACATACAGGAATATAGTAAAAATCCTCCTTAAGAGGAACGTCAATTATAATCACCATAAATGAGGTCTATACACCTTATCAAGCACCAAGAGGCTATAAATTATTGGGATGAGATTAGCTACTGAAATGATCACATGAAATGACCCTAGATATCAATTTTGTTGAACAAGCTTTCTAAAATACCTAACATTTACTTACACACTATTAAAAGTTTGACATTCAGGATAATAATTACAAGTCTTGGTTACATGTGAGAGGAACCAACTCCAACTAGCTAAGCAAATAAGGAAATTAATTTATTGGCTTATCTAACTGCAAAGTCCAGACAAAAGGGCTGATTCCAAGCACATCTTGATCCAGAGGCTCATGCAATGTCATCAGGGCTCTATCTGTCTCTCCCAGTCCCCTGTAAGTCTCACTCCATGAGTATTATGATTGCTTGAGGCAGCCTAAAATCCAAATTCTAGAGGCTTAGCAACTGCAGCAGAAAAAGAACATGGCAGATGGCAACTTCCAGAATGGTGTTATGAGGAGCTCTGTGGAATTGCTCCCCAGTGAGATAAGCATAACTGGTGAAAATTATTTTTAAAATAACTATCTAGATTCTTTGGAAATTGTGCTAAGGATCTAAGCAAATGAAGAAACATTTATTCAAGAAAATTTACTAAAGAGCCGAGCCCGTGGCGCCCTGGGAGCACAGCAACGCTCCCGCCGCGGGTTCAGATCCTATATAGGAATGGCCGGTGCGCTCACTGGCTGAGCGCGGTGTGGGCGGCACCACACCAAGTGTTGTAATCCCCTTACCGGTCACGAAAAAGACACACACACACACACACAAAAATTTACTAAAACTTGGTAAAGAGAGCAAGATTTGTGACTTTTGAACCTTGATCCACTCCTTCCCACCTCCCTTCTAACTCAAAGTGATGGAAATTCAACTTACTGCAAGGCAGTTCATTCAAGAACACAGGGATCCCTCTCTATTCAAGTCCCAGTTGAAGGATATTGAAGGATATGGTATTTCCTTGCGAGGGGAAGACCATCATCATTTCTCATTTCTACCAGCTATTATGTGTTACAGAGCCTAAATTCCGGGCAAGTGTGAGCAAGAAGCCAGGGGCTTTCTTAATTGAGGGAGGCTTGTAGCTTCATGAGAACAACTAGCTAAACCATAGGTCAGTTAGATTACAAGGGAGAACCAGGAAAAGAGCCCTCCTAGTGTCAGAACAAACTTCACACACTGGCCTCAAAACTTCAAATGGGCCTGAATTGAATTGGATTAGACTATGGAACATTTGTGCTCCACTGAGAAAAAAACTCCAAAAAAAAACCCAACCAGTGAAAAAATTATTAAATTAAAATGGTATATTAGAAAATATTCACTTAATGCAAAAGAAAGCAAGAAAGAGAAACAAAAGACATGAGGCATACTAAAAACAAAGAGTAAAATGGCAGACATAAATTTCACTATATAACTAATAACTGTGAATGGATGAAATAATCTAATCAAAAGATAGAGATTGTCAGAGATAGTTGATAAAGAATATATTCCAACTATGTGCTGTCTACAGCTGGCACACTTTAGGCTCAAAGAAATAAATAGGTTGGAAGTAAAAGGATGGAAAAATATATATCATGCAAATAACAACCACAAGAAAACTGGAGTGGCTATATTAATATCAGATAAAATCGAATTTTAAAAAAGAAAAGAAACATTACTAAACAGGGATATTCTTTTGTAATGATAGCATTATCAATCCATCAAGAGGGTATAACAATTATAAACATATATGCACCTAAGAATAGAGTTACAAAATACATGAAGCAAAAATTGACAGAATTGAAGTGAGAAATAGGCAATCCGTCAATAAAAGCAGGAGACTTCAGTCCCCATTTTCAATAATGGATTGTAAAACTAGGCATAACATCAACAAGGAAATAGAAGACATTAACAACACTATAAACCAACTGAACCAATAGACATCTGTAGAACATTTCACCCAACATCAGTAGATTACACATTCTTCTGAGTGCATATGGAACATTCTCCAGGACAGACCATATGTAAGATGAAAAAGGAAAAAAAAAAGCCACAGTAAACTTAAAAAAATTGAAGTTATACAAAGTATGTTCTTTGTCCACAATAGAATGAAATCAGAAATCAATAACAGAAAGAAATTTGGGAAGTTCAAAAATATGTGGAAATTAAATAACCAGTGTCTCAAAGAAGAAATTACAAGAGCAATTAGAATGCAATTAGATTGAAAATGAAGACACAACATACCAACACTTATGGGAGGCAGCTAAAACAGGGTTTAGAGGGAAATTTGTAGTTGTAAACTGCTGTAGTACAAATGAGGAAAGATCTCATCAGTAACCCAACCTTCCAACTTCCAATGCCTGAAAAAGAAGAACAAACTAAATCAAGGAAGCAGATTGATGGAAGTAATAAAGATTAGAGTGAAAGTTAATGAAATAGAGAATAGAAAAAGAATAGAGGCTAACAACAAAACCAAAAGTTGACTTTTTGAAAAGATCAACAAAATTGACTTCCTTTTATAGGTAGATTGAGCAAAGAAGAGAGAAGACTCAAATTACTAAAATCAGGAAGGAAAGAGGGGACATGACTACCAACATTACCAAAATAAAAGGATTATAAAGCAATTCTATGAATAACTGTATGCCAACAAATTAGATAACTTAGATGAAGTGGACAAATTTAAACTCTGTGGATTGTCTTCATGTTTTTGAGGTTGTCATTTAAAGCACAAAATTTTTTAATTTTGATGAAGTTCAAGTTATCAATTTTTTCTTTTGTTGCTGTGCTTTTGGTATCATATCTAAGAAACTATTGTCTAATCCAAGGTCATGGTTCGGGTGCTCATGTCTTAACCAAACATTATGTTCAGGAAGATAGGATATTCTGATTGTCCTGACATTAGTCACATTCTCTCCCATGGGCAACAGGACACCAACTACATCTAAATCACATGGATCAGGTTTACCGCAGGAAAATGAGTTGGTCTTGTCCAAAGATGAAGATTTGCTGCAGAGGGCAAACAATAGATATCTATCTGGCTTAACAATGCATCTCAGGCCTTCAGAGAGGTCCATTCACTCTGTCAAGGTGAACAGTATGAGATAATATATAAAGTGTGACCTTTAGGAAACATAATAGCCACAGTATTGGGAAACATTTAATGGAGACAGAAATTAATTTGACATATATACAGGCATTATGGTGTAGTTCTTAAGACCACAGTCTCTGGAAGCAGCCCAAATATGTTCAAATCCTGCTTCTACCACTTAGCAATCTGGGAAATAACTTAACCTTTCCTTGCTTCAATTTACCCATCTGTAAAATGGGGATAAGAATATCGCCTATATCCTACTGAAATTTTAAATTAGTTAATACATTTAACACCCTTAAAAACAATGCCTGGAATATAGTAAGGATTAGCTGCTATTTTTATTATTATTTCTATTTTTATTAGGACTGACATGTGGCATGAAACTACTGAGATCATTAACTCTTTTCCCACAAAGGACCTTATCTTGGTTAATAGCAAAAACATTTCTTTGCCCAGTTGGCCAAGCCATAAACAACACAGAACAATTGTAACATGCCCCAACAGATAATGACATCAGTCACATTATAGGTGTGACATCAGTCACATTGACCCCAACATAATTACCATCCTAGTATTTTTAGAACTAAGGAGTTACCATGTTTGTTATGAAGGATAGTATGAGACTCATAACTAATATTTGTTGAATACCTATTATAACATAACTCTTTGGTTGTAAGCAATCATGATTGTCTCAGACTGAGTTAATCAGAAAAGGACTTGATTGAAAGCACGTTGGGGGCTCTTGGAATGGAAGAGAAGTTTAGCCAGCTAAGCTCACATCTGAATTAAAAATGGCAAGCAAATTATTTGCATTTATATTTTTTCTTTCCTAAAACTATACTAAAATTGATAATTAATTTTTTAAAGAGGATAAACCTATTCTAGAACAAAAAGAACAGCAGAGGAGCAATGGCAATTAAACCTAGAAATAGATTTTGAGTGTTATTAACCAACTTAGTCAATTTGAGTGAGCTATATCTCTAACCAGCAGTCAGGAAAGCCAGGAAGCGACGTTACATAACCCCCCAAGAACCAATGAATTGGTGGCACCAATACCTCTGGAGTGACAATGAAGATAAGCCTAAAATCAGAGAAGGTTTAGCTGCATCTCTGTTTGTGAAGGCAGTTAGACCCCCCACATTGTCTGTTTTATATCATTTAACTGGGAATCTGCATCTTCCCTCCATGGGCAAAACATTGGAGGTTTAGTTTCTAAAGAAGGTAAAACAGAGGTCTGTAGACTAGGAAAATCCAGGTACAGTTGAGGCCATCATGTTGAAACATGAGATTCAATCAAAACCTTAAGTATACATGGACATGTTAAGACCCGAGGCCTTTTTCCCCCACATGGACCCCAGGCCTTTTTCTCTCCTCTTACAACTGGAGGGAACCACTTGCAGAGAAAATTTTGCTTTCCAGAGATTTGGAAGAAATATCTGTGGAGATTTAAGAACACTGAC
>NW_007747449.1:8782-9495 GCF_000696425.1 Galeopterus variegatus
GCCCAAGACCCCAAGAGTTCGAAGAGCGCTCGTGCGGGGTCCCGGCTTGACCAATGGTTGCTGACTGACGTCAGCAGTCACTGGGCAGACAGAAAGTTGGTTATCACAGGTTATTGCTTGCCATGGCTACAGATCAGTTGTTTCTTATGCTTGGCACTGGCTGTGCCCCTTTCTTCTCGTTCCAATCTGTCATCCCAGGGGCCTACTCCACTTGGAAGGGTCTGCTGTACTCTTTCCACATCACCCTTTTTGGCAGCCTGATGGATCTTTCCCAGATGTCTGAGTCGGATCTAGGAGCTCAGCCGATATCCGATTCACTTTCTCAAACAAACCTCGTCCGCAGTCGCCTCCTGCAACCTGCTGGAGGAGCCGGAGACTGAAGCTTTTTGACTTTTGAGGGGAGAAGGAAGAGTCAGTCTCGGGCACCTCCAGCAGCTTGCAGGAGGCAATTGTGGACTACATTTTGCTGAGAAAGGGATTCAGCTTTAGGCTGTGGTAGGAGATTCGACTGAGACGTCTGGGAAAGATCCATCACGCTGCCAAAAAGGGTGATGTGGAACGAGCATGGTGGAAGACAACAGCTTCAGACGCCCTTTCCCCTCCCTGGCTCCTCGGCTCTTACCCACTTCTGAAGCCGATATGAGCGAATATTACTCGATAGTCTTATGTAGAAGCCAAGCTATCTGCCACAACAGCACTACTTCAAAGCCAGC
>NW_007747449.1:11490-12418 GCF_000696425.1 Galeopterus variegatus
CTGGCAATGATAGTACAGAAAAGGGTTATTGTACTGACCTGTTTGCTCATCTCCCTGCCACTTGCGTCCCTTTCCTCCTGCATGCCACTCCCAGATTTTTGGTTTTTGAATGCTATTTTCACAGGTAGCTTTAGGCTCAGAATCTTCATAGAGTTCCTCTTTCCTTGTAGGATCAAGTCCAGACCTCTCAGCCTGGTGTTCAGGGCCCTTTGCTTTCTGACTGAGTTCACCTGTTAACTTTCAGCATTATGCCAAACCATGAATTTTCCATTCCAGCCTGGCCGGTCTGCTACTGTCTTCCCGAGATGCTGTGCACGCTGCCTCCTGTACACTGTTGCTCCGCTCCCCCACCTCCAACTTCACTTATTTAAATCATACCTATTTCTTCAAAACTTAGCCCAGCACCCCAAAAGCATAAGCTCAAAATTCTCTTTCCCTTTTACAAATTATTTCTCAAAGCCATACACAAACACACACCCACCCACACATACACACATGCATATGCATGCACAGGTTCCTGAGATCAGTATCAATGTGGACTCATGGTTGTTGGGTTTTTTTTATTTTTTTTGTCTTTTGTCTTTTGTCTTTTTCCGTGTCCGGCAACGGATTGCAACCCTCAGTGTTTATGTACATACATATATTTCCTAGCTCTATCCATTGAGATAAGCCAGAAGCAGTGACGCCCCAGTAGCAATGATACTGGTTTCCAAATTCCATCCTTCAATAAAAGGAACCAGGGATCCTTGGAGAACTGGCTGGTTACAGGAACATGCAAGATGAGCCTGGAGTGTCTTGTGGTGCTAGAAAGTAAAGATGTGCTCAAAAAATTTTTTTAAGTAATAAAATTTTTTTTTATTTTAACACTTACTTGTAGGTCTTTGTGGGGTACAGTGTGTTGTTTGAATACATGCATATACTGCACAAT
>NW_007747450.1:0-12418 GCF_000696425.1 Galeopterus variegatus
ATGGGACTTGCTCACTCTTTGGCGAGTGCCCTCCGAGGCTTGGGAGGTGCCACGGCCCTTTCTAAGACAGCAGCTCTTCTACCCGATCTGCACGTGGGCCGGGTCAGAGCCCGGAGGCACCTCAGGCCCTCGCTCTGCTGGAAGCTCCCGCCCGGCCATCTCCAGCTCCACGGTACCCGTGCTGCTCTAAGATTAGAAGGCAGACGTGTCACCAGCTTTGCACGTATCATAAATAAAAGTAATTCCTCAGACATCAAAGCGCAGGTCACCTGGATCCTCTCCCTGAGGAAGCACGAACTTTGGCAGGTGGCTCCATCTGGGTCAAGTGCTGGGGGTCCCATGGCCCAGCCCCACAGTTCCTATGTTTCCTATGACACTGAGGTCTGCACCGACAAAATGCTCAAGGGGGACCTCAGAGTGCCACAGCGGGAGGGAGTCCCACCTATGACAGGCCTGGAGGGCCCATGAGCAGCTGCTGGGGCAGAGGAGTGTCCCTCAGGAAGCCCACTGGCCTGGGCCGTGGAGGGGACACAGCTGCAAAGCAGACTTGTACTCTGTAACAGCGGTGACCTCCTCTTAGTCACCCAAGGGAGGAGAAGAGGACCTGGCAGAACTTGGAGGGACAGACACCTACACCCGAGAAGTGCTCTGTCTTCTGTACAGCGTGTGCTGGGTGCTGTGCAAACACACAGGCACCCAGATGTCCACGCACTCACACCTGCACATAAGCATGGTTTCCTGTATATTCAAAATACCCCATGTTTCTATACCAACAGTTTAGTATGAAGTTAGAAGTCCTGGGAGATGGATTTTGTTTCAATATAAAGGAGCAAAAATAAAATTTCCTAGCAGTTGGGGCTTCCTAGTTAAGGAACAGGCCGCACTGCAGAGTAACAGGCAATCATTGCAGGAGGTTTTCAGAGGCCAACCCTGCCGTCTTATCAGTGACATCACAGACCCGGCAAGATGGCACCTTTTCCACCTTGAATCCTTTCTGGAGTGAGAGAGGATAAAATTAATAAAATAAAAGATAACACTTCAGGTCTTACCCAAGTCTGCGATTGTGTGATTGTGTGCCCATGGGGCTGGGTAACTGGAGGGTCTCAGGGGGCCTGGTGGGTTGGGGCAGGAGGACCGCTGTGAAACAGCATCTTTGTGTAGTTCCCACTCCTGAGCACCCTCCCTGGGCTCCAGGACGCAGGGCAAACCCAGCACCCACCGTTCCTGCTGCTGAGGAGAGCTCAGTGTGGGGACGGGGGCAGGAGTCAGGAGATGGCTACGGGGACAGAGCAGGGAGCAGGACCAGGGAGCGCATGGGACAGTGGACCCTTCCTGGGACATGGGCCCAGCAGGGGATCCAGAGGTGGGACACTTGGAAAGATGTCCCCCTCCCTCTACCCAAGTTAGACCCCACGGTGAACCCAAGCTGAGACCCACGCCACTCCTTCAGCCAGAAGGTCCCCTGCACTCACAGGGGAGCATGCGGGAGCAGGGTCTGTGGGGCTGAGGCCAGGAGGCCCGAGGCACGTGGCGTATCTCAACTTCCTCTCAACCTGAGGTCAGGCGCATCTCGTGTCAGCGCCGCTACAGGGTGAACTGTGTTCGCCCGAAAGATGTCGACGTTCTAACCCCAGTACCTGTGAATGTTGAGGCACGTGGCGTATCTCAACTTCCTCTCAACCTGAGGTCAGGCGCATCTCGTGTCAGCGCCGATACAGGGTGAACTGTGTTCGCCCGAAAGATGTCGACGTTCTAACCCCAGTACCTGTGAATGTAACTTCACTGGGAAAGCAGGTCTTTGCAGATGCTCAAATTAAACTGAGTCGTGAGCTAAGTCCTAATCCAACACGGTCGTCCTCTTAACTGGGGACCTGAGATAGGCACACAGAGGGAGGATGATGGGAGACACGGAGACAGCCACCTACAGCCAAGGCCACCAGGAGCTGAGAGAGAAGCCTGGAACAGATTCCCCCTCACAGCCTCACAAGGAATCAACCCTGCCAGCACCTCGATCTCAGACTTCTAACCTCTGGAGTTGTGAGCTGATGAACCTCTGTCGCTGAAGCCACCCAGTTGATAGTCCTTTGTTATGGCAGTCCCAGGAAACTAAAACAAGTCACAGCATCACAAGCACCCCTGCCTGATTCTGGCACTGGCACGTCTCCTCTGTTCAGTCACTGAGGGTGCATCCCACACTGTATGTGTCTGCTCAGGCTGCCATGAAAAAGTCATCTTTGTTTACTTCACAGAAAGGGAAACTGAGGTAGCCTGGATGGTACAAGGGCTTTGTCTGGAGTTACTCATGAGTCCGCAGCAAGATAATACAGTGACAAATGGCGTTGGCTTTGGAATCAAAAAGACCTGGGTTCAAATCCTACGGCTCCACCTACTTGCTGTGTGACCTTAAGCAAGTTACTTAACCTCTCTGAATTCATCTCCAGATTTTAAAAAATGGAGATACAAATAGTATGTCCTTGACAGGATCACTATATGGATTACTGAGGAGTATGTATGTGAAGATGTAGGGCAGGGCCTGGCACATGATAGTTGGCCAATTGTTCAGATTAAGAAAGAATAAGTGTATTCTACTGCCCAGACAGTGCCTGCCACAAAGCAGGACACTTGACATCCACCCAGGGAGGTGGCCTTGCTGTGCTAAGGGTTGCTTATGATTAAGGGTCTGATTCTCGCCAAGCAGAAACATGACCAACTCCACCCAAAAGAGGAGGGACTGTGTGATGAACCGTCCAAACCAGGATACTTTTGAGGTAAATGGGAGTGCAAGTTAACAATTGCATGGTCCCCAGACAAAGGCAGTTCCGCAGAGAATGCGTTTCCTCAGGAACGGCTGCCACAGGGCCTGTGGGAACTTGCTGTGTGTTGTTGTGGGCTGAGTTGTTTCTCTCCAAAGTTCATATGGTGCAGCCTAACCTCCAGTACATCAGGGTGACTGTGTTTGGAGATGGGTCTTTAAAGAGGTGATTAAGGTCACATGAGGTCGTTAGGGTGGACCGTAATCCAGTAGGACTGGTGTTCTTATAATAAGAGATTACGACACAGACATGCACAGAGGAACGATCCTGTGAAGACACAGGGAGAAGGTGGCCACCTACAAGCCACGGAGAGACACCTTAGAAGCAACCAAACCTGTCAACACCCTGATCTTGGATTCTGGCTTCCAGAACAGCGAGAAAATGAATTTCTGTCGTTTAAGCAGCCCAGTCTGGGGACTTTGTTACGGCAGCCAGTGCAGATGCATACAGTGTGGGATGTACCCTCGGTGGCTGAACAGAGGAGACGTGCCAATGCCAGACGGGTCAGGGAACAGCGTAGTGGGGGGTGGGGACAGAGAAGACAGGCAGAGAGTGAGTTCTCCTTTTAGATCCCCAGGAAGAGGCTGGAGGTGAACGCCGGGCTCGGCACACTCATAGGCAGTAATTAACACTGGCAGGATAGGCCCCTCGTCGGATGCTTTGGGACATTGTACAAGTCTCCGTTTTGCTGACTTGGAGAAAAGAATGGTAATAAATAAACGTAAAGCACACTGGTGATGGTGTGAAATGATGCTTCATCTAATTATCACTATTCTGCGGTGTCGTTAGCATGCACTCGAGGAGAATGGTAACGACTTTTACGTTTATATCACAGCTCGGATTTGCCGTCTTAAGCCCAAGGCGTGGGGACACGATATTCCCTGGGATGGAATCTCTGACAGACAAGTGATAGGACTGCACAACTAGGTAAGCAGTGACTGGCTGCTGCAGAACCGAAAACAGCGTCATAATAACATACGGGATTCCAGGAAAACCCAAAGAAGACCCGGAGGCTCAGGGAGAGTGGGTCACTCTGCTGGGCACCCAAGGGGTGTTGCTGGGAAAACTTCTTCAATCACAGATGTTCACTTCTGCCCGATGAGGGTTGTAATACAGTGAACGTGGGTGACTCCATCTTTCTTTGATGCTCAGCAGACCCTGGCATCTCTGAAATTTGCTGCTCTGAATCTAAGGGATGAACGAGACCCAAATTGATGCTGAAACACCTCCTGTGGTTGCTTTTCCTCCAGGTTCCTATTATCTATTTCTCTCTTCTCTCAGACTGGAATAAAACTGAAGATATTTCAGTTAAGTGACAATCTGACAATTCCACTTAGTTGGATCCCGGCCTCTTGAAGTCCTCTCGCAGGGAGCGTGCAGTCACCTGTGCTCTGCTAGGCGTCCTGACCTCCACCCCAGGCCTGCTACGTCCCCGTCCCCCCGGGGGCAGGTGGAAGTGGCCATGCCTGGTACCACAGCTCCGTCCTGCTTCTGGACCAACCTCTCGCAGGGAGCGTGCAGTCACCTGTGCTCTGCTAGGCGTCCTGACCTCCACCCCGGGCCTGCTATGTCCCCGTCTCCCCGGGGGCAGGTGGAAGTGGCCATGCCTGGTACCACAGCTCCGTCCTGCTTCTGGACCAAGAGTGCGCTTGCAACCCCTGGGACCACTGATCAGGAGGCGGGCCTGGGGGGTGTTACCTGTGCTGATGTGAAAGGACAGGCTGGACCAATAAGATTTCCTCCCTGAGGAATCAGACTGGGAAACAGCGAAGAATGAAGCAATTAGCAGCAGAAACTGGAGCAAGAAGGCCCCAGCCAGCCCCTCACCACACCTGCCCTGCGGTCTTGCCCTCCACCCCGGCTTGTCAAACTGCTGTCCTCCTATGGGGAATGGTGGCCCCCGAATGTACGTCCACCTCCCATCCCTCGGAACCTAGGGATGTGACCTTATTTGGAAATCGGTTCTTCATAGATATCACTAAGGGTCAAGACTGGATTAGGGTGATGCCTAAATCCAATGAGTGTCCTTATAAGAGGAACCCCTCACCACACCTGCCCTGCGGTCTTGCCCTCCACCCCGGCTTGTCAAACTGCTGTCCTCCTATGGGGAATGGTGGCCCCCGAACGTACGTCCACCTCCCATCCCTCGGAACCTAGGGATGTGACCTTATTTGGAAATCGGTTCTTCATAGATGTCACTAAGGGTCAAGACTGGATTAGGGTGATGCCTAAATCCAATGAGTGTCCTTATAAGAGGAAAGGACACACAGAGACACAGAGAACACCTCCATGTGAAGACGGAGACGGAGACCTGTGAGGCATCTACAAGCCAAGGAAAGCCAAGGGTGGCCAGCAGCCACCAGAAACCCGAAGAGAGGCATGGAGCGGATTCTCCCTCAGCGATTCCGGAGGAACCAGCCCTGCTGACACCTTGTGAGGCACCTACAAGCCAAGGAAAGCCAAGGGTGGCTGGCAGCCACCAGAAACTCGGAGAGAGGCATGGAGCGGATTCTCCCTCAGCGATTCCGGAGGAACCAGCCCTGCTGACACCTTGATCTCCAGCCTCCAGAACTTTGAGAGAATAAATTTCTATTATTTTAAAACTCCCAGTTTGTGGTCGTTTGTTATGGAAACCAGTACAGCAGAGCTGAGCGAGTCTTAGCTCCTGGCAACCAAATAAGGGCACTTTTAAGAAGCAAAAGCAAACGCCATGATCCAGGGCCTTGGTGTGACCGCAGAGGGCTGAGGCGGTGGCTCTGCCTCAGCACTGGCCCATTCTGTGGCCTAGGTCACCATTCCCCAATCTGGAGCTTGGCTCCCATTGGAGAAAATGAGGGATGAGCCTAGAAGCCCCTGGGAGACAGGCCAGTGATGGAGGGGACAAAATCTAAGCTATTTCTTAGAACCATTTGCCACTGTCCTCACTGGGGAACGTTGCTCATACACAGCCGCAGGGACGAGGTGGCTGGATATTTCCGCCACAAATAGCTCAGAATCTCTTTACCATCATTGCACGCAGAGTTTAGAGGAGAGCCTTGGGGATCTTTCGGTGGCCATCCCCAAACAGCTGAGCTGTGCAGGACAGGTCGCCCTGTAGAGTCAGAGGACAGATGCGTCAGAGCTGCCTGCTGGGTGCGCTCTGTGACAGCTGGCAGTGCAGCCCGCGGCCCTCCATGGCAAGGCTCAGCCCCCAGGGCGCTCCAGAGAACCTAGGGGTGGGGAGCCGTCCTCCTAGGATGCCTGGGCCTGGGTACCTGCCAGAGATGCCACTTGCCTTTGGGCCGCACGTGGGGCAAAACCAGACAACCCCCTTCAGATGTCAGGACCTCTGAGAAGGCCCCTTCTGGCCGGCCCCTGGGAGGAAGACAGGCCTCCGGAAGTGAGCCCACCTCCACTTCAGAGGCTTGAACTCAACTTTCTACTCTTTCCTGCAAATTCCATTTAAAAAATTCTTCAGATTTTCACAATAGTACTTGATGATTGGTACAATCTTATTGGCCAAGCTCATCTTTTCATGCACCCACGTAACACCTCCCAGGTAGCCTGGAGATTTTAAACAATGTGCAGGTATATTATCTTTTAAAGTTCACCCAGTTAAGAAGCAAGTCCTTGGCTATTTACATTTTAGGCTAAATCTTGGGTTTTTCTGGCTCCAGTTCCATGTCCTCAGCAGGAGGCAGTTTGTAGGCATCAAACGCTTCCCTCCACTGTAGATTTAGGAGTCAGAAAAAGGAGGATTTGAAGGACTGTCTAGGCAACTGATTGCCCCCTCCACTCTAAAGAGAAGTAACTGAGGATCAGAGAGGGAGAGTGACCTGTCCAAGGTCACACAGCAAGGCACAGGTGGAACAGGGACCAGAATCCAGGACTTTGGTGTCCTTTTCTCTTCTCAATTTACAGCTTCCAGGGAAATATATACTGACTCTTGGATAAGAGATGAACTAACTCACCCCAGGGGTTTTCAAACCCTAATACCATTAACCTCACTGAAAGCAAGCCCCACATTACCGATGCAACCAGGCCTTCTTCAGCTGAACGCCCACATAGAGTCGCCAACTGATCTGATTCCTGGACCTCTCTGGTATTTAGGGATTTACGTGGCTGAAGATGAGAGAGTCTCCTGCAGAGGCCCCCCCTGTACCCCAAAACACTTCAGAATCTAGCAGTCCTGACACTTCTCAGAGCCCCAGGGCACTCTCTCCCTCTGTCTTCCCACAAAGCGGTGGGATTCTTCCCAAGTATATGGGAACAGGAAGGCAGCTAGTTGGTGACAATATTTTAGCCCAAGTGACTGTGGCCATTGCTTAAAAAGTCAACCTAGTGACTCCCAGGCATCAAGCACTGATCAAGTGCCAGAACTTTGACACCATTAACTAGATTTAATCTTCAAGGCAACCCTGCACGGGGGTGTAAGCGCTCACACTGGGGGTGGGTTTGAACTCAAGCAGCCCGTGCTTCCCGGGACTGGTGCACCAGAGGATGGGAGACACAGAAAGTTAGCCACTGGGTTTAAGTGGAATATTATACAGCTATGAAAACGAATGAACTGTGGCCACACACCAACAGTGTAAAGGAGACTCAGGGGTATAAAGTTTTGGTGAGAAGCTAATCCCAGAAGACCACATAGGGTACAAAACATTTTTTATAAAGTTCAAAACCAGGCAAAACTAAATAATGTATTATTCAGGGATGCAGGTAGAAGTGATAAAACTGAAACAATAGGCAAGAAAATGCAAGCACAATTCAGGGTCGTTATGAACTCTGGGAGCTGGGAATGCGGGGTAGGGGCAGAGAAGAGCCTGCAGGCAGGTGCAGTTAACAGGAATGTTCTAGTTCGTGCACTGACTAGTAGGTCACCAGCATTCATTGTTAAGATGCTTACACACTCCGAAGTAAACAGTGACCGTGTGTCCTGAACTACAGATTATAATTAATCTAATGACTCTAATTTCTCTTTTGCTTTAAAAACAAACCCCTCACCGGACAGGTCACCAAGGCTGCAGTCCTACGCGGCTGCAGCGGGATGGCCAAGATGACCCAGGTAGGAGCCTCAAGCTTGTGTGACAGCGCATGACGTTGTCATCAAACACCCCCGAGTGCCTGCACCCCACAATCCACAGGAAACTCACCACTATAAAAGGCAGCCTCCCCCGCACGTCCCCAAGCCACCCGGAGTCACTGAGCCTTGTGTTTTATTTCACAACTGTGTGCCTACCACTTAACGCAGAAAGATATTACTTATAAAAGATGACTCCTGAAAGGAAAGTTTGGGGTTTTATTATACCTCTGGGCTAGATTGGGCGATCTTTGAAGAAATAAGGTTGTACCCTTTTCATTTCCTATCCACAGGACAATATTTTAGCCGTGTGCAGGGTCAGGGAGAGGAGCCGAGGCGGTGCCGCGTGACGGTCCGCTGCAGAGCCAGCGCCCACGGGAGCGTGGAGGCCACTCGTTCAGACCTTAATAGCAATGAGGAGATCCGTGTCTGATGGATGGTCCCAGGGAAAGTGGGAAATGCCTCTCGAAGGACAGGCATGGGGCTGCAGCAAACAGTCGGGGAGTGGAAACAGCCCGTCCACTGGCCAACCAGGGCCAGGAGAGCTCAGGCCCTCAGCCCCGAAATGGCTCACAGTCTCAGCTCTCCAATGACCTGCTGGGCCACTTGGAAAAGGTCTTCCCTTCTCCTTCCTTCTTCTCTAACCTCCCCTTCTTTACAATGTTAGAGTAGGATTACTTGCTCCCTAACGTGGCTCCAGCCCTACATTCTAGGATTCTATGTGTTGTAGGATTTTAAGAAATGGGGACCACTCTTCAAGGGCCACCATAGGCACCCTGCCATGACCGTGGGGAGCCGTTTCTCCCTATCCCAGACCTCAGAGCCCTCCAGCGCCACCTCTTCCCCACAGGCCAGGCCCTGCTCCTCAAGTCACAGCCTGAGCAGGCCACAGGTTGATTCCATGCAGGTAATGGTTTAGCAGGTAAAGGACTGGAATCCTGCAACTCTGTTCCCGTGATGCTCGCCAGTGCAATCCTGAACCTGCGAGAGGACTTGCCAGCCAGATCAGTGCTGGGATGGTGGAAGGGACCTGCCTCTCACCTCGAGAAGCCCAGAGGACCCCTGGGCTCTGCATCTACCTTGCTGCCTCTGGACAGGCCGTGGTGAGGTCACCTGGCTGCAGGACCCACCCTCTACTCTCGGCCACCTGAGACCTGGGGCCACTCCCAGAAGTGGGAAGACTTAAAAGATTCCATGCCCATTTTTTCTGATGAAGAAACTTCTGTGTGCCTCAGTTTCCTCATTTGTAAAACAGAGGGGAGCATGGCACCTACCTCGTGGGGTTAGCATGAAGATTCAGCGAGGTATTGCATGTGAAACTGCTCCTAGGACAGAGCATGCACACGCTCAGTCGCATGCTGACCAGTAAAACCCACCATCGCTGCTGGTGTCTGCTCTCAAGCGTGGAGGAAGCGAAGAAGACAAGAGCCTGGCCTGCCCTGCTCACCCCTCTGGCTCCCCAGGAGGCCAGCCCTGGGAGTCCCTTCTGAAGTCTAACTCTGCATCCCCACAGACACAGCATCTCATTTATCCTATGGAGATGGAGACAGTCACAATTTTGAGTTGTGCAGACAGAGAAAGCACTGGATCCCAGCCAGACTGCCGAGCCTGGCCTGTGTGAAGATAACACGCACACAGACGGTGTTTACAGCGGAACAGCTGCACAGACGTCAGGCTGCGGGCAGCCGAGGAAACCCGGGCTGGCTGGGGTCGCAGCCACCCCTGGCTGGGCAAACGCCAGCTGGGGTGGCTTTCATCATCATTTGCAGGGAGCCAGCTCCAGACTGGGTAGAAGCTCAGTTCAGAGGAACAAGCTCCCCTACAAGAGAGCTCAGCCTTTTCTTCATTTCCTGAAACGATCTCCAACCTACTGTGTTTGCCCCTAGATGTCGAAGAGAATGAAAATACTTTCATTTCACTGGATGCAATGACAGCTGCACCCCACCTCCTTCAGGGTGTCCCATTCTGCTCAGGAGACATGGGCTGCTCATCTGCTTCTGAGGGTGGGAAGGGAGAGGTGACTCTGCTTTTCTTCCTCACGACACCCCTTGCCCCCCAACCACCAGGCACTCCAGCACGGCCCCCACATCCTTAGGAACCAGCTCTCTTTCCTATTCCAACCCCCAGGCACGATGGTGGTCCTGCACAGATGAAAGGTGGCACCATGCCCAGCAACCGTGATCCAGAGCTCAGGGTGCAGGCTGCCCAAGACCCGTTGTGGTCAAAGAGCTGGTGTCCTGAGAGAGTGTGGTGGACTACTATCAAGGCTGAGTCTTGGCTTGGCCTATGAAGGAAGGGCTTCCATGTGAAAAGTACCCTGGCCAACTGCCCAGGCCACTCCTTACCATGTCTTTATCATGGCACTCACTCTGCTGGTTTGTAGACCATGTATGGGTTTGTTCATGACATGAGCTCCTTGACAGCAGCGACTGCATCCTGTCTTCCACTGAATCCCTGTGGCCTCAGTCATAGTTTGGTGCAGAGAAGGCTGTGAGGACATTCTTGTGAATGAGGCAGGGCATGGACAGATAAATGTAAGGATGGGAGGAGGGAAGGAAATATGTGTAGATGGGTGAGTGGATGGATGGATGGATGGACGGAGGGAACCATACACGGATGCATGGATGGATGCATGGATGGATGGATGGAGAGAAGGATGGATGGATGGATGGATGGACGGAGGGAACCATACATGGATGCATGGATGGATGCATGGATGGATGCATGGATGGATGGATGGAGGGAAGGATGGATGGATGGATGGATGGATGGATGGATGGATGGATGGATGGATGGATGGATGGATGGATGGATGGATGGATGGATGGATGGATGGATGGATGGATGGATGGATGGATGGATGGATGGATGGATGGATGGATGGATGGATGGATGGATGGATGGATGGATGGATGGATGGATGGATGGATGGATGGATGGATGGATGGATGGATGGATGGATGGATGGATGGATGGATGGATGGATGGATGGATGGATGGATGGATGGATGGATGGATGGATGGATGGATGGATGGATGGATGGATGGATGGATGGATGGATGGATGGATGGATGGATGGATGGATGGATGGATGGATGGATGGATGGATGGATGGATGGATGGATGGATGGATGGATGGATGGATGGATGGATGGATGGATGGATGGATGGATGGATGGATGGATGGATGGATGGATGGATGGATGGATGGATGGATGGATGGATGGATGGATGGATGGATGGATGGATGGATGGATGGATGGATGGATGGATGGATGGATGGATGGATGGATGGATGGATGGATGGATGGATGGATGGATGGATGGATGGATGGATGGATGGATGGATGGATGGATGGATGGATGGATGGATGGATGGATGGATGGATGGATGGATGGATGGATGGATGGATGGATGGATGGATGGATGGATGGATGGATGGATGGATGGATGGATGGATGGATGGATGGATGGATGGATGGATGGATGGATGGATGGATGGATGGATGGATGGATGGATGGATGGATGGATGGATGGATGGATGGATGGATGGATGGATGGATGGATGGATGGATGGATGGATGGATGGATGGATGGATGGATGGATGGATGGATGGATGGATGGATGGATGGATGGATGGATGGATGGATGGATGGATGGATGGATGGATGGATGGATGGATGGATGGATGGATGGATGGATGGATGGATGGATGGATGGATGGATGGATGGATGGATGGATGGATGGATGGATGGATGGATGGATGGATGGATGGATGGATGGATGGATGGATGGATGGATGGATGGATGGATGGATGGATGGATGGATGGATGGATGGATGGATGGATGGATGGATGGATGGATGGATGGATGGATGGATGGATGGATGGATGGATGGATGGATGGATGGATGGATGGATGGATGGATGGATGGATGGATGGATGGATGGATGGATGGATGGATGGATAACAAAATGCTAGAGCAAAGATTGGCAAACTATGAGTGTGGGCTAAATCCATCCTGCTGCTTATATTTGTAAATAAAATTTTATGGGAACCCAGCCATATCCATTGGTTTACATATTGTCTATTGCTGCTTTCGTGCTGTAACTGCAAAGTTGCAACAGAGACCATATGGCCAGCGAAGTCTAAAATACTGACAACTGGCCCTGTATGGAAAAACTTCGCTGACTCCTGGGATACAGTATTTTGGGGGGCCCTATCATTAGGTATGGGACCATAGGTCAGGCCCAGAATATCTATTTCTCACCATGTCTCCTGGAAAAAAAAAAAGACAAAGAATAGACAAAATGCTAGAGCAAAGATTGGCAAACTACGAGTGTGGGCTAAATCCATCCTGCTGCTTATATTTGTAAATAAAATTTATGGGAACCCAGCCATATCCATTGGTTTACATATTGTCTATTGCTGCTTTCGTGCTGTAACTGCAAAGTTGCAACAGAGACCATATGGCCAGCAAAATCTAAAATACTGACAACTGGCCCTGTATGGAAAAACTTCGCTGACTCCTGGGATACAGTAT
>NW_007747451.1:0-676 GCF_000696425.1 Galeopterus variegatus
GGGGTTTATCAGTAAGGACCCTACAATCTTTGTGCTGGGGCTGGTCCCTGGCAAAGGAGGCTTTTGCAGATGCCAGTACAACTGCTGCACTCATGAGATAACCCTGCTGACATTGTGGATGCAACAGATGTGAGGGAGTCAGTTGCAGCCAATAATGGTGCTGCCACACCAGTAAGGTAACCCCACTGTCACCAACACTGCAGATGCCAAAGAGACAGTTGCTGTGGATATCACAGCCAAGTGGGCAGGTGCTAAAACTGCCACTGCTGTAGTCACTGCCACCACAAGCACTGCCAGACAAGCAACATATCATGCTACCACTGCTGAGGCCACCGCTGCCACATGGGCAGACCACCAAAGCCACCAGGGCAACCACTGCCACTGCAAGTGTTGCCTGGTACCAAAGCAGCAGTCACAGAAGCCACTGCTGCTGTCCTGGCAAACCACTGACCACTTGACTGAATTCACACAAGGAGAGTCTCTTGCAAAGTCCAGAGAAAAAGAGTAATAGATGAAGCAACTGCTCTATCAGATGACTACATGTAGAGATACTGAAAATATGAAAAAACAAGAAAATATGGGTCTGCCAAAGGAATACAATAACTCTCAAGAGCTAGACCCCACACAGCATAAAACCCTTGAAATGACTGAAAAGTAATTCTGGAGTACATATCTT
>NW_007747451.1:3165-3919 GCF_000696425.1 Galeopterus variegatus
ACCACATGTTCTCACTTATTGGTGGGAGCTAAAAATAAATAAATTCACTCACACACAAAAATAGTAACCGGGGGGTGGGGGAAGAAGATATAACAACTACAATCCTTTGAAGTTGTTACAAGAAGCAAACAGAAAGGACTTTGTTGAGTAGGAGGCGGGAGAGGGAGGAGGGAGGGAGGTTTCGGTGATGGGCCATAATAATCAACCACATTGTATATCGAAAAAATTAAAATTTAAAGAAAAAAAAAAAAGGACATTGTTGGGAGGGGGGGACAAAGAGGTGGGAGGGAGGTTTCGGTAATTGGCCACAATCATCAACCACATTGTATATTAACAAAATAAATTAAAAGAAAATATTTTTTAAAAAGAAATGGAAATGCAGAAAAAATAAGCAATTAATATTGTTAAAATGCTCATACTACTGAAATTAATCCACAATTTAATGCAATCCCTATTAGAAATCCAACAGTGTTTTTTTGCAGAAACAGAATAAAGAACAATAAAATTTATATATAACTACAAAAGACAAACTGTAGTCAAACAAATCTTGAGGAAACCAAAGCTGCAGTCATCACATGGTCTGATTTTGAAATATTATAACAAAGCTATCGTAATATAAGCAACATGGTTCTGTCATAAAATAGACTCATTCTCCAATTAGATAAAATAGAGATCCCCCAAATAAATGCACAGATATATGATCAACTAGCCTTTGACAAGGACACTGAGATTACAAATGCTGAAAAGACCATCT
>NW_007747451.1:5925-6510 GCF_000696425.1 Galeopterus variegatus
CTATTTTTCTTGGAACACATGTCACTCATAAAGAGATATTATGATATTGTTCAATGATTATGCTGCTTCCAAGAAAAAGTATAAAAAGTGTGTACATGCTTCAATAAAGTGTCAGCATTCAGCAGATCCCTTGAGTCTGTGTGTTTGCTGTCCATCACCGACACTGCCTTTCCTCCCTTTTGGGGGTTTATCAGTGAGGACCCTACAATCTTTGTGCTGGGGCTGGTCCCTGGCAAAGGAGGCATTTGCAGATGCCAGTACAACTGCTGCACTCATGAGATAACCCTGCTGACATTGTGGACACAACAAATGTGAGGGAGTCAGTTGCAGCCAATAATGGTGCTGCCACACCAATAAGGTAACCCCACTGTCACCAACACTGCAGATGCCAAAGAGACAGTTGCTGTGGATATCACAGCCAAGTGGGCAGGTGCTAAAACTGCCACTGCTGTAGTCACTGCCACCACAAGCACTGCCAGACAAGCAACATATCATGCAAGCAGCCTACCACTGCTGAGGCCACTGCTGCCACATGGGCAGACCACCAAAGCCACCAGGACAACCACTGCCACTGCAAGTGTTGCC
>NW_007747451.1:12209-12418 GCF_000696425.1 Galeopterus variegatus
TCAGAGCAGAACTTAATGAAATAGACACCCCAAAAAACGATACAAAAAATCAATGAAACAAAAGTTTTATTGAAAACATAAATGAAATTGACAAACCATTAGCAAGGTTAACTAAAAAGAAGAGAGATGACTCAAATAACAAAAATTAGAAAAGTAAAAGGTGATATTACAAGTGATACCTCAGAAATACAAGGAATCATTAGAGACTA
>NW_007747452.1:0-12417 GCF_000696425.1 Galeopterus variegatus
CATCAGTTTATAGAATGTGGTAGATCATTGTCAATATCATACTTCTCTACATACTATAATGCAAACTATAACAATTGCACATGCGGGCACAATGGTTGTGACTACCTCCTTGCAATGAGACTACCTATGCTGTCATGTTATAGACTAGGTACAATAGATTAAGTTGGCACTCTGAGACTATACCTTGTATTTTAGATTCAGGTGATATTGCCTAGAAATGGCAGTATTTGAAATGATATGAGATAGTCATGGTAGAGTTTCCTGGTGACATGGTCAAGCATATAGGAGCCTGATAAGCTTTTACTTAGGCCTTTCCACATGACAGGTCCTTGACTGAACAATTCCACCTCCACAGACCCAAGAGAAAACACCCAAGTGAACAGTGTGGTTTTTCTTTGAGATATCCTCTATAGGAACAGGCTTTGGATAAGATGATGGGTACAACGGAGACAAGTTGAAATCAAGTTTGTTTTTCAGTGACATTTACATGGACCTGGTTGATAAGTAAATGAGTCGATACTGCAGCTCTGAAAAGTAATCTGTGCTGTTTGTATTAATTTGGGAATCATGAGCAAAACATAATTGAAGTCACGGCCATGTATGAACAAGAAGTGTAGAGTTTCAGCAGAAGACCATCTAGAGAAGAACCCTGAATTAGTTACGAATGAAAGGGCCTCAAAAAATAGTAGGGTACTGAGGAAATAAAATCAGGGGCATGTTCCTGGAACATGTTCCGTGCAAGGAGAGTTGTGAGTCAAGTATAGAAACAATTTCAAGAAGAAGGTAGTTTTCAATGGTTATGTGCATTGTCAAATATCTGTTAGATTTAACGACAAAGTGATTATGAATGACCTTGAAGTGGTTGTGGCTGCGGAAGTTTAAATACAGTTGATTGAAGAGGAGATAAATAGGCTAAGAGGATTTTACCAGCTGGAAGAAAGGCAATAGTTCTAGGTAGAGGTACATCATGGAGAACTTAATGTATTTAAAGAATATTGTAATGGCATGCAGCTTTTTGCAATGTTTTTTCAAGGGAGGAGAAAATGTCTCATAAAACTTTTAATACTTTTCAGTTAGTAAACAATTAATGAAAATTACAAGATGGATAAAAAGCAATTTTTGAAAGAGCTTGATGAAATAGAAGCAGAAGTGTGGGAAGAAACTAACTTTTTCATTTTGGGCCCTTATGAGTATAGCAAATGCTCTAATTGGCCCATCCACATCTTCTAGGCAAAAGGCTGCTTATTGCTAACACCTATGACTCTCTGTCTAATGCCTCTTTTATGTCTATGGAAGAGTGTGCAGCTTACATATTGAGTTATAACTTACCTAGAGTAAGATAAATACCAAGTGTACAACTTGATGAATATTTACAAATAAAACACCCATGTAATCATGACCAGATCAAGATACAAAACATTTCCAGCAGCCAAAAGTCCTTCAATCCAGTAATCCTCTTCATGTATAGCTGTTATTCTGACATCAAATACCATATAGTAATTTATATGCATCATATAAATTGAATAACACAGTACACAAGGTCATATATAATAATTTTGGGAAAAATCTTTATCAATACTTGCTAAGCATATTCATAACTTTTAACCCAGGATTTTTTTCCTCGTTATATAACCAACAGAAATGAGTAAATATGTTTTCTAAAAAAAATGCAAAATTGTATATCAATTTCTGCTCCTAAGAATAATATAAAAAAAGTTCCAGTAGCTTTACAATCAATTCAACATTTGATACAATCACATCTCTTATAGTTTTGTTACTTACCTTTGAATCTTCATACATACATTTTCTTTGTTTTCTTTCTTCCACTGGCTATGATTTACAATACAATATTGAATATAAATGGTCATAATGGATATCCTTATCTTGTTTCTGACCTAGAAAAAAAAAAGTGTTCAAATTTTCATGATTAAATATGATGTTAGCTGTAGGCCTGTTTGTATATAACCCTAGAGGATTAAGTGAATTTCCTTTTTAGTTTGCAACCTGAATGTGTAAATGTGTATTGAGTTTTATAAATGTTTTTTGTCTGTCTCTTCGATGACTACCTCATTTTTCTGCTTTATTCTGTTAAAGGTGATTTTTTTTTCTGGATACTTTTCATGTTTTAAAAACATTTTCCATAGTTTTTTTCTCTGTTTTACAATCTGGATATTTTCTACTGGACTACATCCCCATTTACTAATACATTATCTTGCAATTTATAAACTGCGATTAAAGCCAGCAATTAAATTATTAATTTGTTATTGTAATTTTCCATTTTGGACTTTCCACTTGATTCTTTTTACAGATCCCAATTTTCTTATTGAACTATGCATATTTTTATTCAGTTTTTATGTCATATTAATTATATTTATTTTATAGTCTATGGCTTTTATTTCCACAGCTTAATCATCTATGGGGCTATGTCTATTACTGCATTAATTTTTGTTTGTTTGTTTTCCATCATTTGAAATGCCTAGGATTTTTGTTGTTGTTTTGTTTATTGAATGCTGGATGTTGTTTTTGAAAATTGCAAAGGATCTGGTGATGTTGTATTCTTCAAAGGTGATGTTGTTATTCTTTTCTTCGGTCCAGTAAATGTCATATGGAGAGATCACCAAAGTGTTTTTTTTTCTGATTTTAGAAGAAAGAATACAAGAGTACTTCAAAAATTTCATGGAAAGATTCATATTACCTCTTAATTCATTTTTTCCACATACTTTTTTGAAGTACCCACATATAGAGTTTTGCTTTTGAGAGCTTATTTTTGGGGGGAATTTAGAGTTTTTATTGACTTTTGCATTGAAATTTATCTAAGCAGGTTAAGGAAAGTGTCCAATTGCTAACATGAATGAACTTTTGCAAATTCACTTTTGCATCTATAATTTTTCTCTTCAGTTCTAAATTGTGATTCATTTTAGTAATGAATTTCCTAAATTGAACCATCCTTTCATTCATGAAATAAATATAAATTGACCATGAAATGTTATTTTTAATAGGCTTTTGGACTTTTTTTAGCATTTTATTTGTCAGACCTTACTTATACATGATTGCATTAATTTAAGCTCCTAACTGTAAGATTACCTTACTGTTCACCCTTTTACTCCTCCTTCTAGGGATCTATCCTTCAGATATATGGGCAAAAACATGAAAACAATGACCAAAACTATTCATTAATGTGCTGTTTGTAGTAGCAAAAACTTGGATATAAACTAAGTGTTCATTAGTAGGGGAATGACTGAATAAAATACGTTGCGGCCACTGTGCAAGGAGTATTATGATGTTATATAAAACAACAAGAGACAACTTTTAACTACTACTGAGTACTAAGTGAATAAAAAGTTGGAGAAGAGTATTCATAGTATGCTACCATTTATCTAAAAAAGGGTGAAACAAACATATCTACATGCATTGTTCATATTAAATATACAATGGAAGGTTAAAGCAATTTAAAAAAGTAGTTGTATATAAAGGGAAGATGGGAACAGAATAGTGGTACAGCAGTACCACTATTTTTAATTATTTTTAATATTTTTTTCCTTAGATTTGACTTTGGAGTCATGTGAACGTTTTATGCAACTATGAAATATAATAGAAATTTAAAAGCAAGCCTTAAAATTTTGAATAAAATAAAACAAGCCCAAATTGTATCCAGTTGATGATATAATCACACTAAAGGAAAAATTATTTCATGTGACTTAGTGCAGTTATTTGTCTGCATAACACTCTTGGGAAAAATAAAACTGCAAAAACAATTTTCAGTGATTATGTTTTTGGTGGCAGTTTTGGCATTATTATGCTGAGACTGTTGTTTTTATAATGTAGTACAAAGCAAATGAGTAGCTATGTTGATATCTTTGAGACTGGAATTTTTGATATGGAAGAAATTAGATACAACTATGAGATTAATGAGATTATATAAAATGTCCAAAATACTGAATTTGTAATAAAATAATCAGTAACAACTCATGGTTTATCTTTAAAAATGCTGATATATTATTTCTGACCACCAAAGAGAGAAACAAAATCGAACGCAGTAGTAATGAGCTCAGTCATGGTTCAGTGTAAGGAAAATCACACTGGATGAAGATACAATGTGATAAATAAATAAAAACTGATAAAAGAGAGGCATCTTGAATTGACTCTTTGATAAGAATATAATTTGAATCAAGTGTTATGATTAACTGAAACCTTTCCAATTGAGGTTCAAACAACAAATAAAATGAAACAAAGTGAAAATAAAAACATATTGACTGCTTACCCTAAGACTAATACTTCTGCTACTTCCCTGCTAACAACTCTTGTTTATGTATTAGGTAGTAACCTCTTGACATCAGCAAATGTGAGCCCAGTCAGCTTTTATCTATAAATGGACAGGTGTGAATCAATATTGGGAATAAGTCCTTTTGTGTGTGGGAGAGGAGGGTTCAGAGACAAGTATTCCTGTTTAGTACAAAGGTGTAGTAGTTATAGGAAGAAGCCCTTGTTCTGGGTTACAGCTCTTTTGCTTCATTACTTTCAATGAATTTGTGTGAGGATGTGGTGACAGGAGTGGCTTCAACCAGTTTGGAACATTGAAAAGAAGGCTTGGAAAATTGTAGTGAGGCCATTCCTAAATTCTTGGCACTGGCTTAACAAATGAGTACAAGAACTAACCTCTCACACACTTGTTCAGTGGGAAAATAAGAAGTCAACCTTGTAGTTCAGGCTTCTATTGCTTAGTTCTTATCTTACTTGAAGCTAAAGGCTTTCCCAATTGTGGTATACCAGCCATTCTAGAAAATCACTATGTCAAAAAGAAACATTGCCTATCAGCAACACTACCATAATCAGCACAGCTAGTAGTGAATATTTTGAAATTCTTTTCATCTGTTTTTCACTGCTGTGACATTGGTCTTTCCTGAATGTTTGACTCTGTTTTATGAACCAGAAGTTCTTTGGGAGTGTAGTGTTGTAATACCAAGGTCAAGGGTTCAGATCCCCATACTGGCCAGCTGCCAAAAAAAAGGTCATTGGATGAGGGAGGGAGGTGCTTTGATGCAATCTAACTAGTTTTTCCACAACAGAAATAAAATTTTGTTTTTTTTTGTTTTCACATTAATTTTGGTCTTTTTTGAGCTTCCCCCCCAATAATATATTCTGTTTGCATTAGGGAAAGGAGAAGAGAAGCTCTAATAACCTTCATTAGAAGTGATGTAGTAGATTGACTATTGTCCCAAACTCTTTGAAACATTTGTCCTTAAGAAAGTGTTCAACTGTGGCACACTCCACCAAAGTGAGCTGAGGACATCTGCGTGGTGCTGGGGGCCCATTCTATGGCCACAGATTTTGGAACAGGACCCAGGTGGTATAATATAGCCACTACCACACCTACTGTCAAGCAAGGACAATTCACCACCACAATAACAGCCAGGGCCACACTGAAGGTAACCTACTGCTCACTCGACTGCACTGATATAAGAAGAGTCACCAGTAAAGCCTGCAAATAAAGGAAGAAATCTAGATCCTCATAGCCAACCTCAGTGTAATAGAAGAAGCAAACCCTCTACCAAATGTCACTGAAAAAGTACTAGAACTACAAATAGACAAGAAGATATGACACCACTGAAGGAATACAGTAATGCTCAAATTTCAGACTCCATGGAACAAGGAATACTTGAAATGTCTGAAAAAGAATTCTGAACAATGATCTTAAGAAAACTTGAAGAAATGAAAGAAAGCTCAATTAGAGAACATAATGAAACAAGAAAACATATTCAGAATAGGAAGGAGAAAATTTACAAATACATTAATAGCTTAAAAAAGAGTGTAACAGAACTCCTAGAAATGAAAGACTCAGTCGATGAAATAAAAAACACAACTGAGAACTTGAGTAGCAGGGTAGAGCAAGCAGAAGAAAGAATTTCAGAGCTTGAAGATGGTCTTTTTGAAATAACTCAGGCAGACAAAAAAAGGAAAAAAGAATTAAAAATAATGAGGAAAATCTAATAAAGTTAGCAGACAATCTGAAGCACTCTAACATCTGAATTGTGGGTATTCCAGATGGGGAGGAGAAAGGAAAAGGTGTTAAAAACCTAATCAATGAAATAGTAACAGAAACTTCCCAGGTGTAGGGAGAGATACTGACCTTCAGATCCAGGAAGCTTAAAAGTCCCCAAATAGATTCAGTCCAAAAAGATCCTCCCCAAGATACATTATAGTTAAATTTGCAAAGCTCAAAGACAAAAAGAGAATTCTAAAAGCAGCGGGAGAAAAGCATCAAGCCACCTATAGGGGAGCCGCCATCAGACTAACAGCAGACTTCTCAACCAAAACCCTATAGTCCAGAAGAAAATGGAATGATATATTCAAAATACTAAAAGAAAAATGTTGCCAGCCAAGAATTCTTTACCCAGCAAGGCTCTCCTTCAGAAATGAGTGAAAAATAGTGTATTTCCCAGACAAACAAAAGTTGTCAGAGTTCACCACCACATGACCCAACCTGCAAGAAATTCTCAAGGGAGTCCTTCATCTGGAATCTGAATAGTGATGACCGCTATCACAAATACACAAGAAAGATCAAAACACACCATTAAAACAAAAATGCCAGTGAGAAAGAGAAAGAAGCTAAATCATGCCACCTTAAATTTCCAACTAACATTGAAGAAGAGAAACAAAGGGGGAAGTAATGATTGAAAGATATTTAAATCATCTAAACAAAAAACAATTAAATGACAGGGCCTAAACAATACTTGTCAATAACTACTCTAAATGTGAATGGATTAAACTCCCGATCCAAAAGACAGACTGACAGATTGGATTAAAAAGCTAGATCCAGGTATATGCTGTCTTTCAGATACCTACCTCACCTGTAGAAATATACAGAGACTAAAAGTGAAGGGATGGAAAAAGATATACCATGCAAATGGAAACAAAAAATGAGCAGAAGTAGCAATTCTTTTATCAGACAAAATAGTCTTTAAACCAAAAAACATACAAAGAGGTAAAAAAGGCCACTATATACTGATAAAAGGATCTATCCAACTAGAAGACATAACAATCATAAATATATGTGCATCCAATGCTGGAGTACCCAGATATATAAAGCAAACATTCTTAGACTAAAGAAAGAGATAGGGTCTAGTACTTTAATAATGGGTGACCTGAATACTCATCTCTCAGTATGGGACAGATCTTCCAGGCAACAAATCAACAAAGAGACACAGGATATCATCTACACCTTAGACCAACTGGACCTAGCATATATATATACAGAACATTTCACCCAACAACTAAAGAATATATTTTTTTCTCATCAGCTCATGGAACATTCTCCAGGATAGACCACATATTAGGTCACAAATCTAGTCTCAGGAAATTAAAAAAATTGAAATCATTCCAACTATCTTTTCAGACCACAATGAACTAAAACTGGAAATAAATGATAAACGAAATTCTGGAAACTATACAAATGCATGGAAACTAAACAATAGGCTCCTGAATGACCTATGGGTCCAAAAAGAAATTAAACAGGAAATAAGAAAATTTCTTGAAACTAATGACAATAAAGATACATCATACCAAACCTGTGGGATACCGCAAAAGCAGTACTAAGAGGCAGATGTATTGTGATAAGTGCTTACATTGAAAGAGTGGAAAGATTTCAAATAAACGACCCAACACTATGCCTCAAAGAACTTGAAAAACAACAACAATCCAAACCTAAAGGTAGTAGATGGAAGGAAATAATTATGATCAGAGCAGAACTAAATGAAATAGAGACCCCCAAAATGATAGAAAAGATCAATGACATAGAAAGCTGTTTTTTTCAAGGAGATTTGTAAAGTAGACAAACTATTAGCTAGGTTAACAAAAAAAAAAAAAAAAAAAAAAAAAAAAAAAAAGAAGAGAGAAGACCCAAATAACAAAAATCAGAAATGAAAAGGGAGACATTACAACCAATACCACAGAAATATGAAGAATCATTAGAGACTGTTATAAACAACTGTATGACAGCAAATATGAAAATCTGGGAGATATGGATAAGTTTCTAGACATATACAAACTACCTGGACTGTACCAAGAAGAGACAGAAAACTTGAACAGACTAATTACAAGCGATGAGATTGAAGAGGAAATCAGCAATCTTCCAACAAAGAAAAGTCTAGGTCTGAATGACTTTACAGCTGAATTCTATCAAACTTTTAAAGAGGAGTTAATACCAATTCTTCCCAAACTATTCCAAAAAATTGAAACAAAAGCTACTCTCGCAAACTCACTCTATGAGGCCAACATAATTCTGATATCAAAACCAGATAAAGACACAACAAAAAAAGAAAATTACAAGCCAATATCCTTTATAAACATAGACGCAAAAATCCTCAACAAAATATTAGCAATAAGAATGCAGCAACGCATTAAAAAAGTTATACACCATGATCAAGTGGGATTCATCCCAGGGATGCAAGGATGGATCAACATATGAAAATCAATAAATGTGATACAGTATATCAAAAAACTCAAGGACAAAGACCATATGACTATCTCAATAGATGCTGAAAAAGCATTTGACAAAATTCAACATCCCTTCATGATAAAGACTCACAACAAATTAAGTATAGAAGGAAAGTATCCCAACACAATAAAAGCCATCTATGACAAGCCACCTCCAGTATCATTCTGAATGGGGAAAAATGGAGGGCCTTTCCCTTAAGAACAGGAGCAACACAAAGATGCCCACTTTCACCACTTCTATTTAACATAGTACTGGAGGTACTATCCAGAGCAATCAGGCAAGAGAAAGAAAGAAGGGGAATCCAGATAGGAAAAGACAAAGTCGAACTGTCTCTATTTGCAGATGACATGACACTATATATAGAAAAACCTAAAGACTCTATCAAAAAACTCCTAGAGCTGGTTAATAACTTCAGTAATGTTGTAGGATACAAAATAAATGCCCACAAATCAGTTGCATTTATATACTTAAATAATGAGCTAACAGAAATAGAAATAAAGAAAGTAAGCACATTTACAATTATCACGAAAAATAAAATACCTAGGGATCAATTTAACCAAGGAGGTGAAAGATCTCTACAATGAGAACTACAAACCACTACTGAAAGAAGTTAAAGAAGACACAAAAAGATGGAAAGATATTCCATGCTATTGGATTGGAAGAATTAATATTGTGAAAATGTCTATACTGCCCAAAGTGATCTACAGATTCAAGCAATCCCCCAAAATACCAATGATATGCTTCACAGAAATGGAAAAAACAACCTTAATTTTCATATGGAAAAACAAAAGACCCTGAATAGCCAAAGCAATCCTTAGCAAAAAAAATAAAGCTATGGGCATAACACTACCTGACTTCACATTATACTACAAAGCTATTGTAACTAAAACAGCATGACACTGGCATAAAAATAGACACTCAGACCAGTGGAGTAGAATTAAGAACCCAGAAATCACCCCTCAGGCTTACAGCCATCTGATATTGGACAAAGGCAACAAAAATCTACATTGAGGAAAAGACTGCCTCTTCAACAAGTGGTGCTGGGAAAACTGGATATCCCTATGCAGAAGAATGAAACTAGATATGCATCTCTCACCATATACTAAAATCAACTCAGAATGAATTAAAGACCTGAAAGTGTAAAATTCCTAAGGGAAAATATAGGTGAAACACTTCAAAAACTAGGTCTGGGCACAGACTTTATGAACAAGAGCCCAAAAACACAAGCAGCAAAAGAAAAAATAAACAAATGGGACTATATCAAACTAAAAAGCTTCTCCACAGCAAAGGAAACAATCAACAGAGTGAAGCAACAGCCTACAGAGTGGGAAAAAATTTTTGCTAACTATGCATCCGACAAGGGATTAATATCCCTTACATACAAGGAACTCAAGCAATTACACAGTAAAAAAAAAACAAATAACCTGATTAAAAAATGGGTAAAGGAGCTGATTAGACATTTTTCAAAGGAAGACATACAAATGGCCAACGGGCACATGAAACAATGCTCAATGTCACTCGTCATCAGGGAAATGCAAATTAAAGCTACATTGAGATACCATCACACCCCAGTTAGACTGGCTATAATCAAAAAGACGGTGAATAACAAATGCTGGCAAGGATGTGGAGAGAAGGGAACACTACTGCACTGTTGGTGGGACTGCAAATTAGTACAACCACTATGGAAAACAGTAGTAAGTTATCTCACACTATTAAAGATAGATTTTCCATACAATCCGGCAATCCCACTTCTGGGTATATATCCAGAGGAATGGAAATCATCATGTCAAAGGGATACCTGCACTCCCATGTTCATCGCAGCTCTGTCTACGATAGTGAAGACATGGAACCAACCTAAATGTCCGTCAATGGATGACTGGATAAGGAAACTGTGGTATATATACACCAAGTAATACTTCTCTGACATAAAAAAGAATGAAATTCTCCCGATTGCAACAGCATGGATGAGCCTAGAGAAACTTATGTTGAGTGAAATAAGCAAAGCACAGAGGGATAAATACCACACGTGCCGACTCATACATGGAAGCTAAGAGAGAAAGAAGGAAGGAAAGAAAGACCACAGTGATAATGGGCATGCTGTCAGTATGAAACTGGCCTTCACATCTTGGGCAAGAGGGGTAATAATCAGTTTTTTATATCATGAATATTCATAAGCAATAAAAATAAATTAATTAAAAAAGAAAGAAAGTGTTCAAGTAATTCCTCAAACATGAACAAGCATTTCAGAAAAAAAATTGTAGCTTAATTTTAGCAAATGAAAGCCACTTGGAGTCTAAGAGCAATTTGCTAAGTAGTAACATGGAGGCATCAAAGAATTAACTTCCTTATAAATTGCCTAAATTCCTCTCAAAAGGGTGTTCACACAGATACGGATAGTAGTGGATATCTAATGAGTTCACCATCCAATGAAGAAAAAGATAGAAAAATCTATTAAATTAGAAATTCTGAGTGATGGGGTCCAGCAATACATATCTTAAAAGTTTCCCAGGAGATGGTGATATGCACAAGGTTTGAAAAATCATGAGTAGACTACATTTACAGTAAATTTAAGTCCCCAAGTAATTTCACATAGTGCTCCTAAGAGATATGTTGAACTCCTGCCATATTTTGCTACTTTGTTCCTCTCCTCACCCCTGCCATCAGTTTTTGAAAGCAAAGAAGCACTAGACAGCTTTTCTACTCAAAACCCATATTTTCAGATAAGGGAATTGTTGAACAGAGAGGTATAGTGGAATGGCCAAGAAAGTCACTCTGGTACTGCTACACGGCTCTTCTAACTCCTACTTCAATCCTCTTGTCTCTCCAGGCTGGACGAGACAATCTCAGTACTATTATTACCATATTGTATGTAAGAAAAATAATTCCCTTTTGTAAAAATGTTTCCCATTACTCATTTACACTCTCATGGAAACCATAAGTGCCTTAATCTTACTATTTCTTCAAGAATTCTACATGCTCTTTCACACTTAGACTCTTATTTTTTCATTTACTTTCATGAGAAATGTGTGAAGATGCACAGTTATCACACTATCATTGTATTTTATTATTGAAACCACTTTCTGGCAGCATTAATTTTCCCTACCACACCAGCTACTCAAAGATACATTTCAAAATATAGTTATCAGATGGGACTCTCCTCTGGGACAGATGTTACAATCCTTTTCTGGGTTAGAGGTCAAGAGCAAGTGGTAAGAAGATATCATTAAGAATATTCCTATATATTTTCTAATTGTGCCCAGTGATTGCAACAACACCAACAACCAAAACCTGTGGTGTGCTTTGTGACTTACACAGTACATTTATATTCAGTCTCTCATTTGATTGTCACAAAGACTTTTATGGGAGGGCGAATATGATCAGAAAAAAAGTGACTTGCCTGAGGGCTCACTGCTAGTAAGTTCTCAAGTGGATATCTAATGAAGATTCAATCTCAGATTTTCTCTTGGTGAACTTAAGGAGAGCATGATATATTACAAGACTCCAGAGGCAGAATGTATTTTCATATTGAGTGTAATATTGTTTGGTTTTTACAGAGACCAACTGCTTTGTTCTCAAATACAAATGCAAGTGCGTGGTATAACTTTACTTCATAAATTAGAGAATTCATTTTAAACTACTGAAGTTACATAAAACTACTCAATGACCAGGAAAACTAACCATAACGCATTGATGGATTTGTTGTTATTACCTCAGGAGTAGTGCTGGCATTATATTTGTAATAATTTCAAATATTAATTTTGTGGTCATGTTAAAGTATTACCATAGATATATGGATATTGAAACATATTTCACTGGTTTCTGCATTTCCAGACAGATAGGGTAGAATTGTATTAATTCTTTTTAGTTCTGTTTTGCAGATGATATACCAATTCACTTAGAATCATTCATGCACTTCCAATATC
>NW_007747453.1:0-772 GCF_000696425.1 Galeopterus variegatus
CTTAAATTGCAGCGATCTCTTGTCTTGTGGTCTCTGTGAGGCGAGTCACTTCAGCGTGTAGAATTTGTGCCCAGGGCATGGATCTTACACTATTAATCTCAAATGAAACTTTCTTATGGACATAATCCAGGCTTGAAAGTGAACTGAAAAGGGAATTACTTTCTCACAATGTGATTCTTTATTTTATATTTGTCCATCTACCACCTAAAATGATCTCCTGTATAATTTAAAATCATCTCATGTAACACCAGGAGTACATGTCCTAAAATTTTGAAAACAAAAGGTCTGGTGTATGAGGGTAAACCAGGCCTGGGGTGTGGGGTCTGAAACTGGGGCCACTGAGTACCAGAAGTAAATTGAAGAAACTAAACTGGAGACTCATCAAAGGCCAACTTTACCTCCTTTACAGTCTGTTAAACGCTTTTATAACCTTGTGTAAGATTTCTCCTTTTGCATCCCCTTTAGCAACTATGATAGAGTGGCACACATAATAGGTGGTCAATAAATACCCAGAGCCTGGCTG
This sequence comes from Galeopterus variegatus, assembly GCF_000696425.1. Lineage (NCBI taxonomy): Eukaryota > Metazoa > Chordata > Mammalia > Dermoptera > Cynocephalidae > Galeopterus > Galeopterus variegatus. The sequence goes on from NW_007747453.1 coordinate 524, forward strand.
ACTGAAGAAAATGGTGTTAGAACAAATCCATCCAAACAGGACCCTGAGATCCCAAGAGAAAGACATGTTTTTTGAGACATTTTTCCTCATCTCTCATTTCCAACCAATAACAGGTTCAGCCTCAAGTCTGAGCAAGATGTGGAAATGCCATATACTGGCAGAGGAGAATTGGTTTTAAGGACTGAACTATGCACATAATAGTTATTTCTCCTCTTCTGGACTTGGAGATCTTGCTTTTGAAAAATAACT
>NW_007747453.1:2838-4640 GCF_000696425.1 Galeopterus variegatus
TGTGACCTCAGAGAAGTTATTTAACCTCTTTGGGCCGCACATTCCTCAGATATAAAATGGGGGCAATGATACCTACTCCACAGTGCTAATGTGAGCTTTAAACAAGATATATGTATAATACATGGTAGATGCTCAATGCATTTCAGTTACCTTAACTGTACCCTCTACATTTTGGAGGGAATCTATTCAACTGCCTTACCTCTTGCTTAGTAGGCGGTATGAGACTCGAGTTGAAGAATATGTTACTCAGGGGCAGATCAACAAAGGATGTGGGGTGGATATGCTGGGTAGTCACAGAGATTGGTATCTCTCTTCCTCAGATCCTAGGTTACAATGGTAAGACCAAGAGATTCTCTGTCTGAATTCAGCTTCACTTCAGAGAATGATTGCAATGTTCATTTCTGGGACAAGCGTCTTAGTAGGCATAATCAGGAATCCTTATTAACATAGCGTAGCCCAGAANATGCACATAATAGTTATTTCTCCTCTTCTGGACTTGGAGATCTTGCTTTTGAAAAATAACTCTATTTACTCTTGTGATGATCCTGCCCCATTTTCAAGTGATAGAACAAACTCCAAAGTAGCTTTCCCTTTTAAAGGTCACTTACAGTAAGTGATGTGCTCCAGGTATGTCTTGCACTGAAAACACACCACCAAGGAACACGCCTTACCTGCCATATCTAAAACACTAGTACTTTAGGTTTGTATCCATTAGAATATATTTCTTGATTTTGCACAGATAGGATTAATATATAAAGACTGTAACTACTGTTTATAAAATAAAATAGCTGAGTCTCTCAAAGGCAGTTTGGGAAATTCAGGGTCCTCCTAAGAAAGATAAAAACACCACCTGTGGACAAAGATGAAACTGGCAAAACTTATATAGTTGGCTCAAGTCTGGAGCAGGAAACATTTTTTCTCTGAGAAGACTGTTTGAGGCCAAAGGAAAACACAGTTTGAAAAGAAACTCCTCTCTGAAAGGGTATAAGCCAGCTATGGAAAAGATTTCACAAGTCTTCTGGCCAATGAATCTTTCTCCCAGCCTAGTTTGGGGCTGTGCCCAAATACTAAAAAGAACCAGCTTCTGACAGTTGCTAGAATTATTAATTTATGATTCACCTTTTCTGCTGTGGGTCATTGATGGCAATTTCTAAATGACCAATTAGTTCCCCTTTGTGCCTCATCCATCAATCAGTGCATTCTCAAAGACTATTATTTCAATTTTCAACCCAAGTTAAACATAATCAGGAAGTTAAATCCTACTGCTACCAGTGCTACCCCAAATTATTCTAAACTCAAATATAAATGGTCTGGGGATTGTCTATTGTCTTAGAAAATTCCTGCCCAGATACCTATAGAAAAATGAGTTGATCCCATTATTAAATCATGTCATCATCAGCGGCCCATTTTCTTTCCAGCTTTGGTGATAACATCATTATACCAGCAGAGAAGAGTTAAATTGTCAGATTCCTGAAGCAATTCTCCTTTGGACTTACCTGTGGAAATTGCTGAGTAGGAAAGATTGATGAACTCAGGGTCCAGGCTTTGGTTCGGCAACTTTGGCAGCCTGGCCAAAGTATCCCCTGCCTTTCCATTGCTTTTTATGCAACCCTGGGCTGTTAATGACTTCCAGCTGTGGTGTAGGGCTTCCCAGATCATCAGTGCATTCAAGATTCCCGCCTCCCAGGGTGCCACCAGTTCAGCAGGGGTTTCCTTGTGTGAGTTCTTGTTCTTATGGTGCCTGAGCTGTCACATTTCCAATTAGGAAGCAACCTGAAATTAAGGTGCAAAAACCGAATCGT
>NW_007747453.1:6061-7694 GCF_000696425.1 Galeopterus variegatus
GTATCCCAGAACATGAAACTGAAAAAAAAGAAAAAAACAGAAATTAAAATTGCTGGTGAGCAAGATCCAGACTGACTAAAAGAACCAAGAAGAAATCAAAGCTGGGAGGTATCTTTTCTATGTGCCAGATTTCACTCACATAACTTTTATCTGTGGACTTTGATTGTTAGAAAGTTATCATCGCACTAGGAATACAATATTGGGAATGTGTTGTTGGTAGGATTACTGGCTAGAATAGGTGCCAGAATAGATAGTCTTATTCTGAAGCCATGCCTAATTACCAAGAAGTGAGACTCCCCCCACCACCTTTTTTTTCCCTGTGGGGTGAGTTAAGACATCAGTGAATGACCAGCCATTCTGTAGTACTGCCTCTGGGCTGGGAGCTTGGCTCAAATCCCCTCTGCGTCGGAAGAATGCCATTCCTTAGGAGAATTTAAGTTTTAAGTCACTTGTTATTTCTGCTGCATTTTATCTTTGGTGTTATAGAGTATTTGCTGCTGTTTCATTAGTTAAAATTCCCCTTTCTCTTAAGGTTTGGGTTTGCTACTTTCAGTCTTATTGGCATAATTTGTTTTCCCTGAGAGCTGAAATAGACGTATTCCAAGCTGGGGAGAGTGAAGCAGAGAAAGCGATTTAATCTTAGAATGGATTGAAGTGTTTATAAATTGCATATGGCATTGTTTCCTCCACTAGGTTTTAAGTCATGAGAGCAGGAGCTGTGTCTTATTCATCTGTGTATCCCCACTGCACAGGGGGTCCATGATGGCTGTTCAATAAGTGCTTACTGATTAATAAATAAGTCAAATACAACCAATATTACAAAAAGTTAGAGGTGTGAAATTGATGGTATAGGTAATAAGCACTAGAGAAGCTCAGAGGAAACCACTGTGGACCAGGATGGTCATGGAAGGTTCTATGGAAGGGACAGGAATGTTCCTTGGAAGAATTTTGACTGGACAGAGATGGGATGAAATATGGAAAGAGCACGGGCTTCTAAATCACTTAAAATCTGTGAGCCTCGATTTCTTATCTATGCAAATTTTTTTAAAAAATGGGAACCGTAGGGTCAAGATGGTGGAATAGATGGTCCCCAGCATCATTCTCTCCCACAAATCAACCAATTTANAAAAAGCAACAACAGCCAAGCTGGGGCCACTAGAGATCAGGGGAAGAGGAGGAGAGACCTATGGAGTGTCTTAAGGCAGGAGAAGCCACCATGAGAGAAAGAAAGAACCACATCAACCATTTTGAGCCCTGGCTGCTTCAAGGCTAGAGCTGGTGAGTGCATGGAGCAGGAGCTGGCAAAAGCTGCAGCTGTGCCCTTTGGATGAAGTTGTTCAGAGGTGGCAGGGGAGAAGAGGACCTTGGTGGCTCCCAGGCCAGCAAGACCACTAACAGGGTTCCCATGGACCCACATAGGAGAAGCAGAACAACCGAACAAAGGAGCCACTCAGAGGCCAGCGAGTCATTGCAAGGGAACGGTGCATGGCCCCTCCCATCAGAAGTGTTTGGAGCATGGGCCGTAGGGGTGATGAGCACAGTAGGGCACAGCAAGGACAGCTGATCTGCCCCCCAGTCAGTGCAGGACCATTCAGTGGAGACTGGTCAGGAATACAGAACTGCAGAGGGTGCA
>NW_007747453.1:8577-10579 GCF_000696425.1 Galeopterus variegatus
CCAGTCAGTGCAGGACCATTCAGTGGAGACTGGTCAGGAATACAGAACTGCAGAGGGTGCAATTTGCTGAAAAGACTCAGGCTCAGACCAAAGTTTCTACACAACCCAGGTGTACCAGATCTCATGAGACCCGGAAGTATCTACAAAGTCAACCGTTAAAACCTAAGCTGCACAAAAAGCCTTCCCCAGGGAATCAGCAGCAAAGCAATAATTTAGCTCAACCATAGAGCTCAAATGCTAGTCCCCACAGGAAGTTCTCCCATTTTAGAAGTAAGCAAAGGACAACAAATTAGTTCCAGTGCAGAGTTTAAGTGGTAGGAATAGCAAATAATCCAACACGAAACTGGAAGAAAAAACAAAATACCCACAGACCAGAGACAAAGTTTGATATTAACTAGTAAAGGTTTCACATCACCAAAGAACACCTATAAAAACTAGAAGGACCTGAAGTCCCCTAGGCTACCAAGCCAGGGCAGTAAGGGGCTGAGGGCCTCAGCCATACCCTCCTGGCACCTGCAACCAGCCCAGCAATGACAACTGAGCCACCATAGGATGCACCCCAGGCTCCCGAGCCGGGGTGGTGTGGGGCAAGAGCTTCAGCCACATCCCCCTGACATCTGCACCCAGCCCAGCAATGACCAAGCCACCGCTTGGAAGCCCTCTGGTCTACCCTGCAGGAATGAGGGGGGTGCCACAGGCCTCAACCCCACCTCTCCTCCTTCCTCTTCCTACCCTATTTCCTTCACCCTTTCCCCCTCCCCTCCCCCCAACTGCTCTGCAACATCATCATAGAATGTAAAAAAACAATATTAATAAATAAATTAAGCTAAAAAAATGTGAACAGTAAACCTACAACACTGTCAAAGAGTAAATGAGACAGCTATATAAAGTAATTAGCAAAGAGTGTGGCAAACAGGGAAGAATTTTCTTTCCTCTGTAATTTATCTTTCTCTTCCTGACATGTACAGCCATCCTACTGGATTTAAAAGCTTTCCTGACAATGTTCTGAAGTTCATGGTGTCATTTCCTTCATCAACCAAGGAGCTTTCCAGACACCTAAGGAGATATCTCTGAAGCCAGGGAGGCTTTTCTCCTTCTCTAAGGATAAATGAGATAAATAAGCATGTGAAATATACTTTTTATCATCTATCTTTGTGCATATGTGACCACGTCAGAGATGGGACACCTTTACTAGGCAAAATATCTCTAATTTTATTTCCAATTCCACCTCACAAAACTTTATTACTGGAACAATTCTTGGAGATAATTTAGTATATATCTTCCATTTTACAAATTAAAACAAACAAACAAAAACAAAAAACAACAATGTTAGCCTAGAGCAATTAAGTGATTTACTCAGCTAGTGACTAGCAGAATTGTAAACTATACTTGGGGTCTTTTGACATCTTACCCAGGGTTCTTTCCAACATATCAACCTGTTTTATACTTTTATATGTTGGAAAGTCCCATTCACTTTTCAAATTTCCATCAACATTGCCAACCCAGTTTTTTGGTGGGATTCAGAGGCATCCTACATGGGACCTTTGGCTTGATTACCGAAAGACTAGGAGGATCAAGTGATTGGTACAAATATAAGATATTCCTGCTCATTCATGATTCCTGACTTCTGCAAAATTGTTAATTTCAGGTGACTTCCTGGTCCCTCAATGATCGTGTCTGGAGCAAGATAACATTTCACTATTTTCCATGTTATCTTCTTTTTCAAGTTTGAGCACGTTGTTAACATCTTCTAATTTATTATATTTTTAAATTCCAAATTTCCATTAAATTTTCTTTGAATTACATTTCTATTATAAAATTAATCTAAACTTTAGCACTTTAAAATCATGGGGTATTTTTTTCCTTAATAACTTTTTCCCAGTGGTATGTACCAGATTATTCCAAGATATTCTGAGATACTTCCTCAGGTAAATTGGATAAAAGGCATAAGTTCCTCAATTATGTTTTCTGTATTTACTGAAGAATTACCTTCTCCCTTCTT
>NW_007747453.1:11158-12417 GCF_000696425.1 Galeopterus variegatus
ATCTAAACTTTAGCACTTTAAAATCATGGGGTATTTTTTTCCTTAATAACTTTTTCCCAGTGTATGTACCAGATTATTCCAAGATATTCTGAGATACTTCCTCAGGTAAATTGGATAAAAGGCATAAGTTCCTCAATTATGTTTTCTGTATTTACTGAAGAATTACCTTCTCCCTTCTTCTACCCTCAGAGGACAGTTTATTCATTCATTCAACAAATATTTATTAAGTACCTGCTATGTGTCAGGCTCTATATTAGAAAACGGGATTACAGTATTGAGCAATGAAAATGAAGGGAGATGAAAAATAAAGAATGTGGCTGGACAGTTAGCTTAGCTAGTTAGAGCATAGTTTTGATAACACCATGGTCCAGGGTTTGATCCCTGTTACAGGCCAGCTGTGTTACATAAAACAAAATTGTAACAGATAACAAGACTGCTGAAAAGGAAATAAATAGAATAATGCCAAAGAGTACCTGGAAGGTGCTTACTTTAGACAGGGTGGTCAGGAAAGAGTTCTCTGAGGAGCTGATCTTAAAGAACGAGAATAAGCTAATTATGCAAACAGCTGGGGAACAAGTGTTCTAAAAGAGAAAACAGCAGGTACCAAGGTACCTGGCAGGAAAGGGCTTGGCATGTTTGCAGAGCAGAGTGAAGACCAGTGTGACTACAGCATAGTAAACAAGGAGGAGATGAGGTAGGGAAGACAAGTAGAGGCTAGATCAGACAGGACCTTGTAAGCCATGGTAAAGAGTTTGGACCTTAGTAACAGGGAGCAAAGAATTTTAAACAGGGTAGTAACATAATCTCATTTTTTCCTTTTTTAAAGAATGGAGATATAATTTACATTCAATGAATTATACAGATTGTATGTGTACGCATAGTATGATGAGTTTTGACAACTGAAATGTCAGACTGTTTTTCAAAGTGGTCAAGCCATTTTTATAATCCCACCAGCAACATATGAGAGTTATGGTTGCTCCACATCCTCACCAACATTTGGTAATCACAGTTTTTAATTTTTTTTTTTTTTGACCGGTAAGGGGATCACAACCCTCAGCACGGTGTCGTCCGCATCACACTCAGCCAGTGAGCGCACCAGCCATCCCTATATAGGATCTGAACCCATAGCTTTGGCGCTCCCAGCGCCGCACTCTTCCGAGTGAGCCACAGGGTCGGCCCGGTTTTTAATTTTTTTTTAATTTATTTTTCATTTTTATTTATTTATTTGTTTTTTGGCAGCTGGCTGGTACAGGAATCCA
>NW_007747454.1:0-7201 GCF_000696425.1 Galeopterus variegatus
CCAGAAGATCTCCCCATGGACACCCAGGCCCCAACTTGCTTTCCCTGGAAAAATCTCACTGGGCAGAGCAGGACAAGATAAGCAGACCTTCCCAGTCTGATGAGCAGAACACAAGGGTGGCCACATTCCCGGTGCCTGTACAGAGCATAATGTGGGCAGTTTTGGAAAGAGCTCCTTTGTGGCGATAAATCCATTCTATACTTTGATTTTAATGGTGGTAATATGAATTTACACATGTGACATAGAGCTATAAATACATACATATATAAAAGAGTGCATGCAAAATCTGGTAAAAGCTGAGTAAGGTCTGTAGATTAGTTAGTTGTATTATGCTAATGTCAATTTCCTAGTTTTGATATTGTGCTGTAGCTATCCCCACATTCCCACATACCATTGGGGAAAGCTGGCTGATGGGTAATTGGGATATTTTGGGACTATTTTTGCAACTTCTTGAAGTCTATAATTATTTTAAAATAATTTTAAAAGACAAAAAATGACAACAACTAAAAACAGGGTACCCTGTGGCTGGGCCTGCTTAAGAGACTTATCAGCTGCTTTCTCTTCACCCATCTAGATCCTCTGAGGGCCCAGCTCAAGTTTCTCCTTCTCCAGGAAGCTTCCTGATTATCCATGCCCACTTCTGGGTTCCTGTAGCACTTATGTCAACACACAGCCAGGCCTCTGTCCTATGTTGTTTGATGTGTCTGTTGCGCCTCCCCAGCCATGCTGAGAGTTCCCCAAGGGTGGGTAGAGGGTGTACCTTCTGGGTCTCCCATCTCCTTCTCAGATCCCTGGAATACAAGACAGGTGCTCAGTTATTACTCAGTGACACACTGATAAATATCCGCCTCCCACAGGACCCAGGCTTTCCAAAGCCCCCAATTGCCTCCTTTCTTCCCCAGCTCCTAAGTCCAGCTCTGTGGCAGCTGTCTCCAACAACCACATAAGGAAGTGAAAGAACACAGGACTTGGAGCCACTGCATCATGAGCCACTTACTGAGTATCTACATCATGGCAGTGCCTAACATGCATTGCATTTAATCTTCACAACAACACTGCACACACGGATCTGCACCCCATTTTACAGGTGAAGACAGGCACACAGTAGGAAGGGATGGTAGTAACAGAATCAAAAGCCGATTCCTCTTTCCCAGCATTGCCACCTACAAATGGTGTAAACTTGGGTCAGTTGCTTAATTTCTCTGATCTTCATTTTGCTCATCTGCAAAATGGGAAGAATAATCCATCCTTCACAGGGACTTTGTGAAAGGTAAATAAAATAACCTCCATAGCATTATACAAATGGTGTAAACTTGGGTCAATAGCTTAATTTCTCTGATCTTCATTTTCCTCATCTGCAAAATGGAAAGAATAATCCATCCTTCACAGGGACTTTGTGAAAGGTAAATAAAATAACCTCCATAGCATTTGTTGTTCTGTGGATTCCTCAAAGACAGCGCCGGACCTGACATGTGGTGGATGTTCACTATGTGTTGGTTGAAGTAATCTGTGAATGAATTAGTAGTTGAAAGAATGAACGAATGCTTGCAAAGGGACCCCACCATTCTGAGCACGGAGTAGGACCTCTCTACATGTTAGTTCCTTCCTAGTTTCCTGACCTTCTCCTCCTCTTTATTCCATCCCAGCCCTTTCTGACATGAATTCCCATCTAATCAGTGCCAGAATGGTGGAGAAACTGCCAGTCCCTTCTTGTTCCAAAGGAAGCAAAATGTGCCACCTGCAATTTGGGGAGTTCAGGCATGGAATGGAGGCAAACCCAGGCTGGGGCTCCCTGTGCCTCTGAACTCATTCTCAGGCCTGCAGCTGGGCAGGACTGGAGAATGCTGTGCAAACCAGCAACCTGGATGGCGGCCACTCATGGGTCCCTTATGCAGGAGGCCTGGGGAGTGAGCTCCAAGGGCTGGGCCTGCACTCTGATGTTCTCCCACAAAGTAACCTTGTACAGAGGGGTCAGGGAATCCAGGGAGGCCTGTGGGACACCCACCAGTGTTTACAGTCCCTGCTTGCTTGTTCCTCACACAGAATCTTGGAATCTAAGCTATTCGGGAATATGAGGGACCCTGCATGTCATTAGTGCAAGCTCTAGAAGGCTGATTCCTAGTCTTGAACCCCCAGGAAGTAGAGGATTCACTGCTTCCCTGGCATGGTCATTCTCTGCTCATCCTGGTGTGAAGGGCAACACAGATCATTCTGGAATTCCTGGGATCCAGGGATGCCTGAGTCAAACTGAAAGAGCAGTGAAAGGGGTAGCTTCATAGCTGAAGGCTTCATGGCCAATTCTTTTTACTGTGATGTCTGAGAATCCTTTACTAGGAGACAGAATCTTGTATTTGCCTGAAGGGTTCAGGCTGGTAGGCAAGTTCCTTAGGAAGGGGTAAACCAGCCACAGAATTCACACCAATGTATAAATGATGGACAGGCTAGGTTCTTCCCTGCTGGAAGAATGCCTGGCCTGCTGGCTGCAAACACAGGACTCTGAGAGACATTCCATATAGCCGTTGCCTCCAGAGCTGTTTGGCCTGGTGGGTAGATGACACATCCCTAATGCTCCCTCTCTTCTTGGCCACAACCTCCCACCCCCTTGAGCCCCAGAAGTCCATTTCAGTATAAGATTATTGGGTTTCATCCACATTTGCCTGATTTGGAATAATTCCCCTCATCCTGGCCCAGCAGGGATGGGAAATCCAGCCAGCTGTGCAGGCTCCACTCCCTCTGCCTATTCTTAATTTGCAAGCTGAGTAAGAATTCCTGGCATGTTTAAGGCCCTACTCCATATATCATCCCCTGTGGTGAACACTCCCATTTTGTAGGTGACGAAAGTAAGGCTCTGCCAGTGATGGTAAAGGGACTTGCCTGAGGTCACACAGAGAGGCAGTGTCAAGGGTGAGTCTAAATCCTAGGCCTCCTAATTACTGCTCCTGCCCTGGATCCGGATTCCTGCCTTCACCAACCCTCCACAGTCTGCCCCAAACACCAACTGCAGTGGCCCCCTCAGCCACCATCCTTTATTTACCTCCAGCACTCCTGGCTTGGGCACGAGTGCCTGTTCCCAGGAAGAAACAGGGCTTTCTTCTCAGGACACTCCTGTTAGGGTGTACAGACAAGAGTGTGGCCCAGGGAGTAGGGAGATGCAGTGAGGCAGGGCCGAAGGGTCAGAGCTCAGAGACCAAGGAGGTTAGGAGGTCAGGGGGGCCTTGCTGGGAGAGAGCACTTAGGGAACACTTGCAACCCACTGTGGGGTGGGGGCAGATCCCAGAGAAGCATGTCAGGGAGGTGACAGGCTCCTTTTGGGGCACAGAGGGCCTGGGAGAGACAGTGAGGATTCCAAATCAATCCCCCACTCTGGCAGACATTTGCTCTTTCAGTTGCAGGACCCCTCACTCAGCAGTGTCCTCAGACTACCTTTTAGTCCTCCAGGGACACAGAACCCCCGGTCAAGATTGGTGCTTCCATCCCCGGAGAACAAATGCCCTTCCCAGGTCCACAAGGTCCCCCCACAGCCTCCCGTTTCCAAAGACGGAGGCTTCTATAGGGCCCAGATCCCATCCTCACACTTCCCCTCCTTCCCCCAGGTCCCCGTGTGTCTCCTGCCACCAGCACCCCCTCCCTAACCAGCCTTTGTTCAATGGGAGCCTGTCCTAACTGAGCAGCCTCTTCTTCAAAGTCCCCAAGGACAAGCTGGACTATGGGAACAGGGCTAGTTTGTGCCAGCCACACCCTGACCTTGACCCTGAGGGGTCAACATTTTTTTCTAAAATGTTTAGTTGGTGAAGGCTCAGGCTGAGCCCAAAATAAGGTTCAATCTGTGGACAGAGTCGGGGTTTAGTTATAGCAGTTAGGGGTTAGAGCGTGCTCCTAACCGTGACATAAACATGTCTTTCTCTTTGGTTTTGGGGAAAAGGACACACATCCCTATCCACACGGCTTTGCTGGGTCCTCTGCCTCCTTCCTCCTTCAGGTCCTAGCCCTGAGCCCAGTGCTGTGGGGGAGGCAGTGGAGGCAAAGGCCCACCCTCATCAGCCCACAGCGGGAACGGTTCCCACATGCACTAGTTCTTCACGGCTGCCATAACGAATCACCACAAACTTGGTGATTTGGAACAACACAAATTCATTTCCTTGCAGTTCTGACATCAGAAGTCTAGTGAGGTCTCGCAGAGCTAAAAATCAAGGTATTGGCAGGGCTGCCTTCTCTTCTGGAGGCCCCAGGGGTGAATCTGTTTTCTTGCTGTTTTCAGCTTCTAGAGGCTGCCCTCCCCCTTCTGTCTTCAAAGCCTGCGATGGCCAGGTGAGTCTTTCTAACACTGTGTCACCCTGGCATTGACTGTTCTCCTGCCTCCTCCTTTCATTTTTAAGGACCCTTGTGATCACATTGGGCCAACCTGGGTAATTCAGGATAATCTCCCTATTTTAAGGTCTGCTGAGTAGCAACCTTAATTCCATCTACAATCTCAATGCCTCCTTGCCATGTTAACGTAGCATATTCAAAGGCTCCAGGGATTAGGATCTGGACATTTGTGAGGGTGGCATTATTCTGCCTGTCACACCAAGTAAAAGAGTCTGTAGGGCACCCAGCATCTGCAAGTGGGGCTCAGGCTGACACTAGGAGCTGGCGATCTGGATTCTCATTGTGGTTTACCCCCAGACTGGCATGTGGCCTTGGGCATATCCTTTCCCTCCTGGGCCCCAGCATCTTCTTCCGTATTCAAGACAAGCGGACTACATGACTAACACATTAATTAGTGTAACGTTGACGCTGAACCACAGAGACCCAGTAATAATTCATTTGCTTAAAACAAAACAAAACAAAACAAACCAGTCTGATATATCAGTCCAAGATGAACATTCCAGGTGTACAGAGGCTCTGCTCTACATGGTCATTCAGGGATGGAGGCTCTTTCCATCTCATTCCTCTGTTATGCCTTAGGGACTTGCTACTCAAAGTGTGGTCCCTGGACCAACAGCATCAGCATTACCTTATTAGAAATCTTATTTCCCACTCCCACAGTTATTGAATCAGAAATTCTTGGGATGGGCCAGCCCGTGGCTCACTCGGGAGAGTGTGGTGCTGATAACACCAAGGCCACGGGTTCGGATCCCATATAGGGATGGCCGGTTAGCTCACTGGGTGAGCGTGGTGCTGACAACACCAAGTCAAGGGTTAAGATCCCCTTACCAGTCATCTTTAAAAAAAAAAAAGAAAGAAAGAAAGAAATTCTTGGGATGGAGCTCAGAAATCTATGATCTAACAATCCCTCCAGGTGATTCTGATGCATGCTAAAGATTAAGAACCACTGTACTTATCTGCTTGGTTGCATACAGCTGTCTATCCTCGCCTCCCTCCTGCCACATTGTTCCAGGACCTTCTTGAGGTAAGAACAGGAGCTTCCTCATTTAGACTGGGCATCATCAGGAACAGGGGCCCTGCCTCCCCTTAGGTTTAGAAGCCCCAGGAATGGAGTGTGCCCCTTGTTCCCCCTCTTCAGTCACGTCGAGCACCCCCATTCAGATTTTCTGACAGCATCACAGGTGTCTGTACTTTCCTTCACAGATGGCCCATGTTCTATCACCCGACTGGTTGGTTCACATTGGCTGGGCTTCCTGCAGAAAAACCATCCTGACCTGGGATTGGAGATGGTCCACGACTTCTGCAGAGTAATGGTGAAGAACGTGTCTGCATTTTCTGTGGGACTGTCATGGAAGATGCTGCTGTTGCATAGCTCAGTGTACCTTAAGTCATGGCTCCCATGATCAGTTCTGCTTGGAATTTAATGCCAGGAACATGTTTATGTCTCCTGAAAAACTAGCCTTTCGTTCTGGCTGGAAGAACACTATATCCTTTTAGTTCTGCTTTGGTCTGAGCTGCCAGGAACCTCAGAGCTAAATTTAATGATTAATTGCAACAGCCTCAATATTTTCAGCATAGAATATAATCCTTGCCTCCTTTCCCATTCATAAGGGCTTTCCAAAGAGAGGGCTATAGATGCCTAGGACAGAATCAACTTACTAAAATGCAGCTTACTGGCCCAATATCAGATCTACTGGATCAGAATCCTGGGGTGGGGGGAGTCTTATGCATCCCAAGTCAATTCTTACACTAACTGAAGTTGGGGACCACTGCTATAAGTCACATTGATCTTTTATCTCAAACACCCTCTAGTGAAGATATGCTCTCCTGTAAACCACTTCAAAACGTATTTGGATGCAGGAGGATTTTTTAAAAATGTATGATATACATTGAATTGTGTAAAATGAAAAATAAAAGCGATAACATTAAACCTCTGCACATAGTAGCTGAAAATCATCTTAAGAATAAGTGATTGATAAGATTAATTTTAAAAATAAATTCCAAATTTAATATACATCTGGAGCCTATCATAAAGAAACTTTTAAAAAGCATAGTTAATAAGTCACAAGAAAAGGAATTTGGAACTGTTATTTTAAAAAATTATTCTATAAGCCACAATGACTAATCTCAAAAAAATCAGATAAAGATTTATCTATCATATTGTTAACAGTGGTTTCCTCTGGATAATGGCACTTAATCGAGTGTCTCAGAAATTCTTATGTTATGCATAGGATGTGGGAGGATTTTGAATTGTAAATAAATTGTGCAATGAAATACTACACAGCTGCGAAGATGAACGAAAGCACTTATTAGAAATAAACAAATCTCCAAGATACTTCATTAGGTGAAAAAAGAAAGGAGCAGAACAGCATGCACAGGATACTAAATAGCGGAGGTATGAATACATCTTTAGTTTTGCTTATGCAGGTATAAAGAAGCTCTAGAAGACTTCATAAGAAATTAATAGCAGTTTGCACGAGGGGGTGGTGGGAACTGGGTGGATCTTAGATGAAAGAAGGGAAAACTTTCTCTATATTCTTTTTATATTTTTTCATTTTTGAACCATGTAAATATATTACGGTATATTACGGATTTTTAAAAAATGTTTAAATATATGATCAAAAGATACTTTACTCTTTTAACAAAGTTAACATGTGTTAACATGCATAGTCACAACTACGTCAATTATTTTATTAAGACAGATGTTGACGGCCACTCAGAGTTTCCTCTATGTCAATCCTTACCTCACACAACTTTAACCTGGGACCACCACCTCTGGAAGGGCCCCTGGAGCTCAAGGCTTTGGACAGCTACAACCTCAAAAGAATACAAA